>NC_072731.1:102168436-102329954 GCF_026930045.1 Uloborus diversus
ATTATAACAGGTACTTTTCCTTTGTCTTAAAACGTGTAATTTTTATCTATTTCTCTTAAATGTTTAAAATGTAAGCATGTTTAACAAAATTGTTTTATTATACGCTAGCATTGAGTCCTCGATCCATTTGGGGCGGTGACTTTGATTATTTCTGCATTTTGACCTCCCTTTCATTCAGTATACAGGTAAAATACTGACAAAAGGTGTTAAAACATGAAGTACAAATTTAAATTTAATGAAACTGGGAAGGTTCTTTTATAATGCAGGTATAACAGTAAAAAATTGTACTCCAATATCGGCGAATACAAAAAAGTTATTGTTTTCCTATCAGTTTTCACGTTGATATTGTAATAATTATTAAACTATTTGTTTTCTTTACTAATAATAAAGAGCTCAAAGTTTGTCTGGATATCTGTCGGGATGTCTGTCCGGATGTCTCTCTTTGACGCGCATAGCGCCTAAACCGTTCGGCCTATTTTCACGAAATTTGGCACAGAATTAGTTTGTAGCATGAAAGTGCGCACCTCGAAGCGATTTTTCAAAAATTCGATTTTATTCTTTTTCTATTTGAATTTTAAGAACATTTTACTGAGCAAATTATCATAACATAGACGAGTAAATTACCAAATTATCATAACGTGGAACCGTAACATAAAAAAAAATGTTGCGAAGGCCAGGGCCCGCCCAGGGCTGTCTTGCAACTGAGAAAGGAAGGAAGGAAGGAACCATAAAATGGCCGAACAAATTAACATAGCAAATTGGCGAAAAATTAATCGCCCATTGTGTGTAAATACACAGGCGCATCAAATGATCTTTTAATTTTTTTTACTGCGAGCAAAGCCGTGCGGGTTTTGCTAGTAGAAAATAAAACTAAGCACTGTTGAAGAGCTTTTTTAAACGCTTTTCAGATAATGTATTTGAATTTTACAAAATTACGACCTATTATGCAGCTCTAAGCAGTTGAACCAACGTACTAACCGATACATGGCGGCCATTTTGTTGACGTCACACAGGGGGGTTTTGACCTCCAATCAATTGCCTCCCGGCGGTTTTTTACTCTTTTATATGAACATAAGTACTGTACAAAATTTCATACTGGTATCCGGAAGTGAAATGTTTTTGCACAAACTCCACCGACTATTCAGCTTTATTATTAGTAAAGATAAAGATAAAGATAAAGAAGAACAGCAACTAAACATGAAAATGTGGATGCATAGCTAGATTAAAAGTCTTGGGAAAAAGCTCGTTAACAATAACCTGAAATGAGACAAAAATATCAAAATTACGAAGTTTGAAAACATTAAAAATTCGAAATACAAAATACTAAAAATAGAAAAGAAAAAACGCTAAGCAGGGACTGGTGCGTCATCAGGGAGAAGACCAGACCCTAAATCACACGATTCTTTCTACTAGGGTTTACAATCCCGCGCCGAATTCAGTCCCGCGGGGTTTCGGGATTGTAAAGTGCTAGTCCCGTGGGATCCCGGGATCCCGCGGGATTGACTTTATTCTTCAAAAAATTAGATTTTTATGACAGAGAAAAAGTTGTGCATTTTTAGGATGGACTGCTTTTATTACTTGAAATAGTAGTCTTCTTGAATTCCATACAATAATTGTAAAACACTACAAAGTCAGATCTTAATTAGCAACTATCGTTTGGTAAGCAAAAGTGTGCCGCTCGTATGGGATGGTGAAGGATTTTTACTCTAAAAATAATGCGCTAGATGAAAACACGTGCTGTGGCTCCACTGCAATTGATTTTACTAAAATAAGGAAGTTGTGAACAGTTAGAAAAAGATCTGCATTTAACTTCATCACCTTCTGAAATAGATTTTTCTTTTCTTATTCTGGGTTTTTGCTCAAGAACTGTAAATTTCGAACAAAATTAATGTCTGTTGGATATGTTTTGCTGTATCCAATTTAACTTGCATTGATAATACCTTTGTTGCTTCATTAACGTTGTTCGCTGTATCAGTGAATTTGATTCATTACAGCAAGGGGTGTATAATGGCTTGATTTCACCATTTCACCAAGTTTTCTTAACAAAGCCCCAAAATTTCTATGCACGCCCCTGAGCAGCTTAACTTACTGCATTGTCATGAGAGTCATCCTGTGTTTCATACAAGGTTCTGTCACCCATTGTAAAGTCGTGCCGAATACATAAATAATGTCAGATTTTTCATTGCTCTCTTCCTTGGAGTGCACATTTTTGTTACTTTTAGGTTTTGAGTGCATTACTAAAGCTTACAGAAGTGCTCCAACATTGCATTCAGGCTATTCAGCGGGTTTTAGAATATGTAATACACTTTTTCTATTTTTTAAGCGTAATTTACTGGATTTTAAATTTTAGTGATGATTTTTAAAATGCTTATAAGTTTTACGCATTTTACCAATTGATGAAGGTATGAAAATTGAAACTTCGAATGAGAATACCAATTCATTCTCAAAAAAATATACTCTATTTTTATTGTATTTTGAAATGGTAAATGCATTGTTGGTCATATGAGACACACGGTTTTCCTTGCTCTTCTGGCAGATATACAAAGAAGATTCAAACTTCAGATGATGCTTGTGAAAATAATCGTTTTATGAGCGGCAAAAGCTGGAAAACACTTGAATGGGAAAACAGTTGCAGGATTGGGAATCCCGCGGGATTGCGAGCGAAATCCCGCGGGACTAATCCCGCTAGAAATACTGCGGGATTCGGGATTTCGGATTGGAAATCCTACTTTCTACCTAGCTCATGGGAAGATCCTAAAAACATGCGATCTTCCCCAAAAAGAATTTTGTTTTTCGGACGTATTTTCTTTTGCTTCTTCGGTCTTTTTTGTTTTGTTTTTTTTTTTTTTTTTAATTTTGTGACTTTGATATTTTTCTCTTATTTCAGTTATTTGATAATTTATGTTTTTCCAGAATATTTGTGTACTCTCTATGTTTCTAACAGCTTAGCATTGACACTATAATACGTTTTTGGTCGTTTTTTGCATCTGTAAATCCTTTCACATATACTAACAAAAACTGTATTTATTTAATTTATCATGAATAAACTTAATTCAGCAACAAGAGAAGATGTGGTTTTAGCTTATTTCATCAAACAAAAAAATGTTCTGACTAGTATAAAATTGAAGTAAATCTTTGGAAGTAAAATATTTTTAAGGCATCTTTTTGCTATTAGCAGGGACACAACAAATTACGTTACCCGTTATTTTAAATACCTATTTTACATATTAATTAAATTTTCTACGCCTTTTAGATAATTTCGTAAAAAATAATCAGTAATTAATGGCGCAAAAACGGCGGTTTTGAACACAAAAAAGAACTAAGTTCCTTAAAATCATAATATATTTTTACACTTACGTATGATTAATATGAATGCTTTTTACAAACAAATTTGTTTTGGACATGACGTTTAAATCTTAGTGTAGTAAAAGAAGTCATTTGAAATTTAAGAATGGAAAAGAAAATGTTCTGAAATTCAGTGAAGTACTGATGCATTTCTTAGTACAACTTTTATATTTATTTCTCAATTTCAGTTAAAATCTCTTTATTTTTTTCTCGATTTGTCACTTCGTAATTCAAGGTTTATAATTATTACCCTGAATCTTTAAGACTTAAATTTTTTTTCGTGACAACAAAAGAAGTACACTCAAACTTGTTTTTGTGCTGTCTTCTTTTGCGCGATTTTTTTTAATATTATTTATTTATTTTTTTCTGCGGTATATAAAAATTTCAACCAGATTGACAAAACAACGACTCAATTGACGAAATTATTTATAAAATGACCGATATTGTTAATGCCGTCCCTATCCACAGCACAAAAGCAGGTTTGAGTGTATACTTTTATTTTAAAATTTGTAAGTATTAAATGTAATAATTACTTTGAAAAAACATTAAAAAGAAAATATGCATAAGGCATTGACAAGTGTCATTAAACAAATGCAATTATTGCATTAAAAAAAATACGGAATTTATGCTCGATTTATTAGCGAAATATTGCAAGTTATGTAATGCATATAAGTGCATGTTAAATAACATCTTAATATTTTTTGAGAGGAATAAAGCTCGTCAACATTTCCTTTTTCCTTTGTTTAGATTTTACTATTGTAAATTATTTTTAATCTTTGAAAGTCTCTTTGTCCTTCTTGACAAGTTTACCAGTTTTCTATACTTTGTGCAGTGCAGGAAGTATACTTAATTTTTCTATACATAGACTCCTGCCCCCAATTTAATATTCCAAAGTGATAAGTTTATTTTTAAAGATTTCTTTTAGTAATGTTCCGGTTCTTTATTTTTTGATATCTGTGATATCGCAAGAGTTAGCGGCCACATGCCCTCTCTTTTACGTGCGAATGCACCTCCTTATGTGACGAAATTTGGCCATCATAGCCGAATAGGAATTGCGCCTTAGAACGTTTGCCGAAGTAGAGGCAATGATATATTACAACAGAAATCACTGCCGTAGGTGTAATCTTTCTCTCTCTCTCTCTCTCTCTCTTTGTGTTTTAAATCTGTCCTGCTAATCTGCATCTATCGTATTGTATTATTTATATAATAGTATCAAAGAATTAACAAAACCATATGCATGGTGGTCCAAAAAAGAAAAAAGAAAAAACTTACCCATTATGGGAAATACCTGTCCATCCGCTCAACCAATGGAGAAAAATTTCTGACAAGGAATGCTCTTAAGATGGTGATGATTTTAAACCAAGTAGAACTCATGGTTAAGGTTAGATAGAATGAATTTCGAATAGTAGCGCTCATTTTTTTTTCTTTTCTTGCGCAAATTGGATCATTATTTTGAAAAACCACAAATGGCGTTGGAATGGTTAACGTGTGATGGAGAGGTTTCTGACTCTAAGTACAGTTAACTCTTATTAATCCTGTCAGGGTATGGGATTATCCTAACCCTGTTAATCGACTTCGCTCAATCCGGGCAAGCAATTGGATGTACATACTGTATAATAAAAGGTATCGCAAAGTGAGTTAGCGCAATTTAATGTATTCTTGTAAACCGTATTTTGCATTTTTGTAATTTCCTCTTATGCAGTTATTATATTTCCTTCTATTGAATTCAAAATACAATGTTTAGCATGTACAGTATTTTGTTTAATTCGTACTTTAAGTTATTCAGACATTCTGGGCCCCTTATTAGTCTGGATTAATGAGATTCTGCTGTATTTGCAAAGATGAGCATTTTTAGGTTCAATGACAACTCAAAAAAAAAAAAGAGGATTTTAGACGCACATAGCATTACTCATAGGGTTAAACAGTAGTAGAAGCATTAATCCTAAATCTCCACATGCTAAGCAGTTTGTGGAAAAAATCTTTGAAATGCAGTGTGGAAAGAAGGTTTCTTTAGTCTGATGAAGGAAAATGATGATTAGCAATCTTCATTGGAGGCCATTCGTTCCAATGTCATTTGAGGTAGTGAGAAGCAAAGGGATGTAAGTACTGAAATTAAAAATTCGGAGATAATCAGAGCAAACGGTAGGAGAATTTATCTTCTTATTTGGGACAAGAGATAGTACTAGTAGTTCTAGTAGGTGCAGCTAGACAGTATGATTTAGAAAGAAAAACAAAATCCAGCCTATTTAGGATCTGAAGTTTAAAAGCGTTTTACTCAAAACTAAATATCTACTTACATCCCTTTGCTTCTCGCATCATCATTTGTGGTTTATTTTCATACGGTGATCAATTTCCGCAAATAAAACAAAAAGGCGCTGCCATACGATTTTTTTAGATTCCCTCACTATAACCTTAACTGTGAACCCTGACGTGTTTAAAATCACGATCTCGAGCGCATACCTTCAAATAATCATGTCTGAAATTTTGGTTCGATTAATTGAGCTGATAGGAGGTTGGACCACCAGGTAAATGTAAAGAAGGTAAGGCGCATATTTCGTAGTCCTCATTATAACTTGAACAGAGACTGAAAACATAGATGAGATGAGAAAAAATGCTTTTCATTAAGGTATAGGTCATGGACACGACGTTCTCTTAACTTACTGTGCTGTCAAGACCCAAAGTGATTAGCATGAGAAAGAACAGAATGCTCCAGAAGACAGATCCTGTCATGGTAGCAACTGCTTCGGGATATACGACGAACACAAGACCTTGTCCTAAAAATTGGAAAGAACATTTATTGTATTTCTTGACATCAATTGCAATGAGAATTTTAAACAGTTTTGTCATAAAAAATGAAAAATATGCTCATGAAATATTTGAAGCCGTACGTGGCATAACATGGTTTTAAAATTGCGAAAGGAAATGATATTGCCAGTATTATTATAGAATATGATCTTTTACACAATTTATCTAAATGTTTTAGAGAATATTGGAACCTTATTACATAGTCTCTAACATGCCTTGCATAGTAATTAAAATTTTCAATAAGTGCCAAGTTGAAATGCCGTTCACGTATTATAGCATAAATATTTATGCTAATTATCACGGAACGCGGGAGCGTCCCAGCCGCCAAGAAAACCAAATGCCTACCGTCAAGGAAACCAAACGTCAGCAGTCACTGAAAGACGAAAGAAAATAAACGCGACTAAGTACAGTTTACACGACAGAACAAGTTGGGGTTTTCTGGGTTTTTTGCCCCTCTGTATCTCAGCCCTATAATGACCCCAGGAGTTGATTTTTGGTATACTCAATCTCTAGTGGCCCCTGACGACGTAAACCGAAATATAATCGCCTGGACCATCAGGGGAAGGAGGAATTTAAGTTAGAAAATCGCTGTTCAAAAAAGTTTTCGCTTTCTTTAACAGGGCTACAGCCCAGACGAAAACAGGAATCAAGCTGAAATTTCGCACACACATTCCTTGTGCCCTATTGATGTGCCTTTCGTTCCATTTGACCCTCTCCCCTCTCCTCTCGTTTTCACCCCCAAATTGTACCTTCCCGGGGTTCTGTCCCAGCCCACCGGAGGACTATGGTAATGATTTTTTGTATACATATTCTTGGGGGGCTATTGAGTACATATACGAAAATTCTTCTCCGAGGAACATCATGGGCCGGAGTAATTAAAGTTTGAAAATCACTAATTCCCCCTAAATTATTATGTACTTATTCTCAGCTCATAGGTTTTGTTAACTTCTGACTGCAATTGCAAGGTTAGAGCAGATATAACAGTTATTCAAAAGTTGTCTTAGGAAATGAAAGTCAATCAAGACTAAAACAGATCCAACAGTTGCAACTAGACGTTAAATCGCGGATATCAAATTTGGCACAGCGACTGCACATGCGCGCGGACTTAGCTCATTGGGCTTTCTGTTTTAAGATTCCATGTTGTTTGTTTATATTTAAGCAGAGAAACAAATTAATGAATGAGATTAAAATGCTGTCCCCCCCCCCAAGTTTTGCCGATATGAAATTACCTTCCCCCTGATTTTCCGTTCAGATATAATTAGGGGGGGGGGGGAGAAATTTTAAATGTCGGCGCGAAACTGGCGTTAAAACATTAGAATATTTTACGAAACATATTATATGAAACTATACGCATATGAATATGATACACCTATTTTTATAATTGAAAGCGAAAAATAGGACTTTTTTTTATTGGCTTGCTTATTTTCTAAATTAATGCATTATTATCAAATTATCATGCCATGGCGCAAGTTTCATTGTTGAAACACGCGGATTACCCGATCATCGACTATTATTTATATGAGGATTATAATTATGTAAATATCTGAAAATATGTTTTAATTGATTTTTTGCTTTTCCTCTATGCAAATTTTCAAGGCACTATATAACTTCTAAATATTATCTTTCCAAGTGTAAAGCCAAATAGCAAGACAGGACAACAAACCAAACCAATGCTGGTGACAACACTTAACTTTCACAAACTTGAAAGTGAGTGATCAGAGAAATGGTAAAAAAATAAAACATGGGGCACAAAAGCGCACGAAAATGCAATTCATCTCATCATCTAGTAATGACAATATCATTTTGCAATCTTTCCGCTACTTTTGTTTCATGATATTCGTGCTTTTGAAGCCAAATTTTTGCATTAATAGATTGATTTTGGTTCTGTATCATGGAAAAAGAAATGTACATTTTAAAATACAAGTAGATATTCAAACAGTTAAGTTGAAAATTCTTTAATTGAAACTATTTATTATTTTCAGCTAATACCGAAAATACCAGTGTTTTACCTCAGCAAATACCGGTATTGCGAAATTGCAAAATTGTTCGAAATACACGTATTTGGTGTACCGGTAATGCAATCACTATTCGTCATGGACTGCAAATTACCAATGATCGTTCATTTGAAAACTATTTGGAATCACATTTAGGTGTGTCTTTACAACAACGCATGCCTAAAAACGATAACATAAAAAGTTTTCGCATCAATGGCAAAATTTAAAAAATTATTTTCAACTCTAAAACTCTTAATTCTAGACTCTTTTCAACCATTTGCCTTAACGCCATTTTTACGTTGTTACGATGTATTGAGTGTGTGTGAATGGTGGTTCCAGCATTTGTTTGTCAGCTTAGTTGATTTAATTCAAAAATAAATGCAATTTGTAAATGAACTTAACAAATACTCTCTTCTTAGACAGTTTTAAACAGAACATTTATGCAAATTATTCACCATCAGTGGCCACATTGGAGATGTCCTTCTTAAGCATGTGCGCCATGTATCCCAGTACAGAGAAAATAACGAAGCCTGCTAGAAAACTTGTCAGACAGTTCACTGTGCTTGTAAAAAGAGCATCTCTACGGAAAAAAAGAAAAATAAAAAAATAAAACTTAATATTCTGTTTCGTTGCCTAAATTTGATCAAAGACACAAAAATTCTAAAAAGAAAACAATAAATTAATTTGTTAAAACATAAATACTATTGTTTTTATTTATATATATTTTTAAATTCCTATTATTCCGAGTAATGTGCCTGTTAATGTGCAACTAAGAATTCCCGTGAATGCGTGGATTGATTCAATTAGTTTCATTAAATCACTAGAAAATCGCCCGTCGAGGTATGATGGGTGAAAATTGCTTCTAGACTTGAACGAAGCAATTGCCTGTTTGGTGTTGTTTTGATCGTTGAAATTTTAACCCTAATTCCAGTAGATTAAACCTAAACTCCAGTAGATAGCATTCATTGTTGACCATATTTTCATTTCATCATTCTCCTAAAATTACAATCTTACCAGTAAAACAGTTAAGTACTGTCCGTTTTTCAGCAGTTGGCACTTGGCCACGTCCCCAACACGTGGTATCGGACGATTTACCCGTGTTTTGGGGATGAGGCTTCAGACCAACACTGAGAAAGGTTGCCAGTTGGCCATCGTTATCGCGTTGGGAGAAGACGAGTGTTCTATAATTTTCTAAGAAATCCCTTCCCATCTTCCCTCCCGAAAAAAAAAAGTGTGCTGCAAAGACAATCGTTCGACTTAAAAGTATTTTAAGATTTGCGATGTATTTCTATAAGTTTCAGGTTAATTTATCATTGATTTTGCGAAGGAAATCGGGTTTTTAACAGATTTTCTAATTATAAATCTCTAATCGCATTTTGTAAACTTTGCTGGTCAACCATTTCTCACCTAATTTTCGATGCAATTTTCTCCTTTAAAGTGTTTATTAAATATTGCATAGTGGTATGGGATGAATGAACTATTTTTGCAATAGTTCGAACTGTTTAATTCGAATATCACCAAGAATTAATACATTTTAGAATTGTGTTTATTGTTACTTTTCGAATACGAGCCATTTTTAAAATGATGCGTAGAATTTGTGAAGTAAACAAGCAAAAATTAATGACAAAAGATTTTTTAACCATCACCGCATTAAAAAAATAATAAAAATAATAAGACGACAGACAATAACGCTAATTTCGAATTTTTCTAAAAATATTTCTCTGTCACCTCATTTTTGACCCATTTCAAACAAGTCAAACAGTCAATATTTTGTAAAAAATGTTGAGTTGATGTAATCACGTAGGGACAGTATGAAAAAGTATTGAACTAATATTTCAATTCCTAGGTACTTCATTTTTACCACACACATTTAAGGCGTTCGAACAATTTTGGAAGCTACATTCATAAGTTGTATTCTGTGTGACACATTTCAATACTTAAATCCTTTTTTTTTCAATATAATTTTTATTCTTCAGAAATGAAATAAGGAACAGAATAAAAATTAAAGCATTTACATGCCAATATGGTCATCTAAAGAATAATTGAATAAGTGACTGAAACAAAGTTTTATGTTACTGTTTTGACCTATTTATTTTTGTAAATAAAAAAATATATATATCCTTTTTTTTCCAGTTTTTTTTTAACTCTAAAAGTAATTCAGTTCCTCCAGTACTTTTACAAACAGCGTTACGTGTGGGGATCATAAAATAGACAACAGTTTGTTGCCCGCATTCTAATACAGCTCTGAATGTAAAATGCGTAATTTGTAACATAAGAAACGTTGCTCCAGTCAACCTATTCAATTGTTCAACCTATCGCATGCAGGCAAGAAAACTGACTCAACTCAACTCAACTCAACTCAAAAAAAAAAAAAAAACAGCAATGGAGAAAATGAAGCATTGGACTCGGGGCCGGAAGGGCTCGGGTTCGATCCCCGCTGGTCGAAGACCCACCGTCGTCATTAAAGGGGACTGGGCGACGTTAAATATGCTCGTGGTCTCAATGTCCTCCAAGTGAAACGATACCTCTGGGGGTGCTAGTACCAGGTAGCTATTAGCTCTTGGACTAGTTCTAAATTCTCATTAACTGTTCGATCCGGTGATGGTGCTGCCATCTATCGGTATATAAAATAATGGAGGCAAGGCACTAGTATGCAGTCCTCGACATAAATACAGTTGTAGTCAGTTCTGACTCTTGAATAGAATAGGAATAGAAAATGAAGATTTAACGTAATTGGATACATAATGAATACTTAAAGCTCGAAAAATATTCCTTTAAATTATGAAATTTTAATGATGTGTCACTATTGATGATATCGTCTCTACGCCTCCACGCACCATTTAGGTTAGCTAACTTTGTGCGCATTTTGTGTCGAGAAAGAGAATTAAATTTAGATTTTAAATCAATAGTCAGTACAGTTTTTCCTAATTTTGAATTGTGTCACTTTCCTTGCCGGGGTTCGATATGATTCTTTGTCGAAAACACACATGATCATAAAAAAATCATGAACAGCGCTATCCAGGGGGAGGGGGGGGGGCGTTTACAAATGATGTCACGCTTGAAAGGGGTAGGGAAGAAGGGTTTGAGGTTTATGAGCTTCTGAGATTTTGTCTCAAGGGGGGAAGAAAGGGATTACAAGAAATGTGACTTCACACATTTTGGTCCAAATAAAAGCGTTCGTTGCAGCAAAATATTCATCTAACTTTGCGTGAGATGTAACGAAGGGAGAGGGTAAAGTGAAGTGTGACATCCTTTATGGACAACTCGTGTGGATGTTAAGCTATTGTGTACTGAAGTGTTATAATTTTCTTCGTTTCTGCCCCCCCCTCCCAGAAGCAAAGTTGGTCAGCACCCCCGCGCTGGAAAATACTCGCCCTGGGGTGGTCGTCATCTCTTAAGACGACCCTACCGATGAATCTATAATTTTAAAACAATATTCAAACCAAAGTCACTGTTTATAACGCACCGCAAATTATTACATATTTCTAATAATTAACATTCATGCAATATTTAGAGAAATAGTCTTGATTTTAATAGTCAATTGCATTGATATATTTCAGATTGATTTTTTTTATTGTTTTCTCATTTACTTTTATTTCTCGCATGTAAATCTTTTCTGAAACAATTGGCCATTCCCTGCCTTTGGTTAAAACAGGTTTGAGGGAGGGGGAGGCAGCTTTTGTTCGAATAATGTTTTCAGCATTTTTTTAAAATTATAACTGCTACTTTAGATCTACTGAATGTATATCCACCCTGTATGATCTGAAATTTTGTACAATCCATACAGATGCACCAAAGACCCAACCCCTAAGAGCTGTTGAGTCACCCCCCCCCCTCAAGAAAAAAAAGAGAGGGAGAAGGATAGAGATGCACTAAGTCTTCAAAAAGGACGCAACCCTTGAGCATTTCAATGACACAGTCTGTGTGCCAGTGAAATTTTCATGCAACCCCCCCCCCCCCTTTTTTTTACATGAGCGCACTTGCAATTTAGAATCTAGAACGTTAGTGTTTAAAAGGATATCGCACAAAATTCAGAAGACCTATCCTTAATAGAAATGTTTCATTCGTATTACAAAATCGTTTACGGTTCTTCTTCTTCTTCTTCTTTTTTTTTTTTTTTTTTGTGTGCACACAATATTTATAGTTCTGAAATTCTCAGCTTAAAAAGTAAAGATTCCCCGGAGACGACAAGTAAGCGAAGCGGGAAACGAAAGGAAAGAACCCAAAGACAATTTCGCAAATTTAAATGCATGCCAAAGTTAGGGTTGTCTCAATTGCAAGTGGTAGCAATCACCCCCGCGCTAAAATTGGCTCTGCTTTCGAGAAGGCGTTCCGAAGTGCCTTCGCGTCATGAATGCACAATAACTGGATCCAGTTCAGTTTTGTCAAAATAAAGCATTTCCCTGCATGTAAAACATTACCGATAAACATCAAATTATCATGCTATGGAGCGAGTTTCATTTTTGATGACGTCAGAGCATTGCATGATCAATGAAATCGCTGTTATATATATTAAATCATATTTTGGGGAATAGAGTATCGAGAAACCATGAGTGTCATCTACCAAATTGTAGGGTTACAGGTGCAAACATGTTCATTAGCGTTTTTCCTGTAACCTGTAAAACAACTATGCTAGAATACTTCATGTGATTATTAAACTTTCAAAAGAAAAAGTGAGAGCAGTGAAAATATGACTTAGAAGGTTTTCCCAGTAGGAATATCTCATATTTTTAAAAGCTTGTTCTCGTGTTTTGCAATTTCCATACAGTTTAGAATAATATCAATTGCAAGTTTTTATAATTGGAGGTTAAAACTTAACTGTTATTTTTTTTATTATAAATTAAACATTTTAGTTTTATTAAGCATTTCATCTTTGCCTTAACCAGATTTTGTTTCGTGGAGTGTTTTACCAAACACGTGTCTCACGAAATCGATTGATCAATAAAATTTTATTTTGTTTGTACATTCTATTGATTTTTGTTATTAGGAAATTTAACTGACGAAGTGCTGCTTTAAGGGCACTAACATGAGCAAATGTAGAAAATGACGTATCTATTAATTGAAGGAAATATATCTTTGTGTGCACTACATAACTTCCCTAAAATTAAATAGTTAAAATACTAAGCATAACAAAAAAGCATTTTTTGGGACAGTTTGAAAAAAATTTCGGAGGGGTGTTTGAACCCAAAAACTCCACTCCTAAATACGACCCGGCAATTTATATTAGATCATCGGAATAATTAACGGTAAAACGGGAACAGATAATGCAATATTATGTATGTAATCAAATTTTTTTAAAAATAAAATCATGAGCTTCAAAGATTCTTGCAGGAGTTTGTTGTTTGTCAATAAATTAAATAATTAAGCTACGGATACTGGCATTATGATATCAATATGTCTCACCTGTAACAGTTATTGTGAAATTTATTGTAACTGGAAAATGCCAATAACGTTCCAAATCCTGGTCCTAAAGAAAAGAAGATTTGGGTGGCGGCATCTATCCATACCTGCAGGGAAGAAAATGGAAGAATTATCTTTCATTCAAACTGTTAATTTTTTTAAATTTTCACTAGGTGTGCTGTTAGGCATTTTTTTGAAAGACAAGATATGAATTTTCAGTAAGTTACCGCCCTATAGCCAGAGCTAAGGCAGAAATACATGAAATCATTGCCAGCTCAGTCATCCCTGCCGAGGACTGCAGTTTCGTGCTTATTAGCACTCATCAGCCCGGCTGCTTAGGAAGTAACTGAGCTGGAGGTGGAAAAAACACTTAGGGAAGCCAAGAGTGTTAATTCCATATTAGCTGCCAGTTTGTTTGGCACTCTTCGTTTTCTTAAGAGATTTTTCCACCTCCAACTGTGTAGTATTGTAGTACTCACAACTCGGTAGTACCCACAATTATTACTGACACAGGCAACGCCGGGTATTTTTGCTAGCATTAGAAATAACACACTAGTATTATTTTATCCCCAGTATATCTTTACCATTCACAAGTTTATAAATTTTGCGCTGGATGATAATGACATTTCAACGTATTTCTTCTAACAAAACATAAAGTATGGCTACCTCTTCGTAAAAATTTCTTATTTCGAACACTTAATATGTGAAATTTTAACGAAGCTTATAACTTGCTCACTTAATATAAGCATAGAAAAAAAATGCGATTTAATTGCAGATAATGATGTTAAAAATTCATTATGAATAAGGATAGTAATGACAGACGTAAATTTTTTACCATTTACTTTGATATCAATACATCAAATCAGGAAGCTTAAAAAAATTCTTCGCACTAATCCCTAGTTTCGATATAATTAAATTTATGATGGTCGCTATCAAAACAGTTATTTGTTGCACCTCGTGGTTATGAAAGCTTCTAACATTGTTGTTCAGTGGTAGGTAATGACGCAAAATGCTGGGGACATGTTTTAACCATAGAGGTAGGAGTACAGGAGGGAACATACCGTATCTATACTCCCATTGTCGTATTTGAAGTAACTGTTTGAGAGCGGCGTCCATGGTGGGTGGTGAGAAAGGGGGGAAAAAACTCGTATTATTCGGGGGAAAATTTCATGTGTTTTACTTTTCTCGCTCAAATTGATAACGAAGGCATTTTTTGCCTATCTAAGAAATAAAAAAAATAACGCACAACACAATTATATTTTAAGCTTTAAAGTTCCGAAGGATAAACTAATTGACACAAATATCGGACTTGGGGCACTCTATTCCAAAGTATGTAAGATTCACCTCCCTTTTTTTAATGCTAAAAAAGTTTACACACACACACACAAGCACACACATACACACACACATACATATATATATATATATATATATATATATATATATATATATATATATATATATATATATATATATATATATATAAAAGAAGTAACCCCTTCCCCCCCGAAAGTCGGGTCTAGCTACGCCTCTGGTTGAAGGATACACATGACGCCATAAAGTCGAAATCCGTTTGAAATTCTATAAAAAAAACTTCGACAATTTCCCTATCTTAAACACTACAGACACAGTTTCCCGATACATGCATGGTTTTAAATATGCAAGAAGCATTTAATGTATGCAATCAAAAAAGAAATTTGATTTCAAATTAGAGTACAGTAGCCCCTCGTTATATCGTGCCACATTATATCGCTCATTCGGATATATCGCTCTTTTCTTTTGTCTCAGGAAACATAAAGCATTAAGAAACATAAAGAAAGGAAGAACGATCTAGACGGGCAAAAGAGTTTTCTGTAAACAATGTGGTTACTTTTACTTTTCACATCCATTCTACAGCAAGTCAAAACGGATTAGAAAGTCTATTGGGAATAAGGGGGTATTGGAATGCTCACTTTTGTCTCGCGGCAGCTCAGAAAGATCGTCTTTATTAGCCATTTGATGTTTTCAACTTTCTGACGGTGAAAATTTACTTAAATTTCAATCTTGTTTAAATTTCAGTAGGTGTGATAGTACATTCGTGAACTACATCGAAACCATTAGAAAATCATGTCAAAAAGAACGAATGCTAATTTACTTGTGTATTGGATTTATAACTATTTTTGATGACCTCCGTTACATCGCGCTTTCGGATATATCGCTCGTTTTGTTTGTCCCCCGAAAAGCGCGATATAACGAGGGGTTACTGTACTTGAAGCATTGCAAAAATCTACATTAGAGATGTATTTATTAATTAAATAATGTGTATTATTTTGCTGTCTTGACTAGGCATCCAAGGCAAATTCTGATTGGAGACAGTGTGTGGTTATGATATTTTAGTATTTATATTAATCCTTCACATAAATAAGTACTATTTAGCACTGTTAAATGTGCGTTCTTCAGAAGGTGACAGACAAATAATACGTAATAACAAAGAAGTGAAAAGCTTTTCTAAGGTTACCATGAACCTGTGACAAGAAATTGCACACTTGTAGAGAATTGCACATAATGATTTACTTGTAGGTCTTATAGAAACATTTTCATGTTTTGAAAAGTACAAATCATGCTTACATCTGTGACCCAAAGTTTATCCCAATCTGGGGAGAGGTAATACCGGATGCCATCCATTGAGCCCTCAAGAGTCACGCCCCGGCAAAGCAGAACAAGTAACACTACGTACGGAAGAGTAGCTGTGAACCAAACCACCTAAAAGAAGAGAAGAGACATACATATTTCTTGAGATAAAGGCATTTTTAAATTGTTCATGTAGTTCTATCATTCCGTAATTAGCATCAATAGTCATCAATACAAATGAATTTTCTCAGCCAGTTTTGAGAAAACAGCATTTACAGTGTTTAGGAGCTGTTCATAAATGATCAGTTTTTCTTCCCAACACTTTCTACTTGCTCTTCCTTTTTCTTACAATGTGTCACACTGTACTTTACCCCTCCCCCCTTGTCACATGTCTCGCTATTTTTCATAAAATATTTTCATTGAAACATTGAAGATTTTACATTTCTTGCAGCTCTCTCAACCCCTCTTGTCACAAAGCGCCACACTTTCACGACCCTCTCCCCCCCTCAAACCGTGACATCATTTGTAGACGGTCCCTTACATAACTTTCTTGGTAAGAAAAGGAATAAAACCCATTTCATGGATCCGAATGTAGTTATTTTTCATTAATAATGGAATACATGTTAAAGTTGTGCTTATCAGTTTCGAATATAACGTCACGCAGGTGACCTCCCTCCATTTTCTACACACTGAAGGCAATTTCTCTCCTTGGGTAAGCTGGTAATTTCTACCCAGATGCTGACCTTCAGGTCTTTTAGGGTCCTCAGAAAGTTGCAAAAATCCCAAGGGGCCAAATTGGAGGAGCATTCTAGTCACTTCAAATCTAGAAACAAATTGCTGCGGAAAGTGCTTCCTCAAAATAGCCATTGATACCTTGAATTATGATCCTTTCTCCGTCCACATGTTATAATTAAGTGTCCTCTTAGTCATCGATTCGGTGGGGGGTACTTTTTCAGTGATGATCACTGAGGGCTGTCATCTGCCTGATATTATTTTCAAAATAGCGTAAAACAAAGGTTTATTCATGTACAGTTTGACCACGGATTATTGGCAAACGTCCAGTTAGAACGAGTCTATCTGAATGAGGGGGGAAAGTAAAAATTTGATGCGCTTGTTCCACTTATTTGAATGTGACTCTGCTTATAATTTGGAGGATAACATACATCTGCAAAAGCTGGCATCGCTGAACACTAATAGATGCGTCCATCTCCGCCTCTAAACCGGAAGTTTGCCTTTCCATCTGAACGGAGGTCAAACAGTATCTACATTGTTAAAAAATTTAAAAAAAAAAAAGCATTTTGAATCTTAAAAGACGTTTTATTTCGTTTTCAAACAAGAAATTTATTTTGTTGGACTTCGTATTTTATCTTCAATTCAAAATTATGGAAACTTGTAAAACTCCTGAGAATTAATAACATTTAAGAAAGTTTTCAAAATGTTGACTAACTTTTCCTGAACTTTTTACTCCTTTCCAAAGTGAAAAGTAGACGAGCAGAAAAACGGCGGCCAAGCACAAAGCGAGACTCCATTTCAGTGGTCCCAAGTCATCAATGCCGCTTGACTTGTGAAGTTCCAGTACTCTGCGTCTGAAGCAAAGAAAGAAATTAGAAAATGTCAAAAATAAGTAATCTTGTCACTTCTGTATTCCCTCCCCCCTCGCTATCTATCTATTTTTTATTCCTCTTGATTCTTTTTCAAATTTTTCTAGTAAGGTTTAATAAAGAAGTGAGAACAGTTTTTAAACGCAAATTGAACTGCGTTATCTGTTTTTTTAAAACCATTTTTTTAACTGTGAATTTTTATTTTAACGAGCTGATGTGTGCATCACATGACTTCCTTTTACTCCAATTTAATGCCATTTCCCCATTATTCGCTATTTTAATGTGATTCAATATTTATTCTCTAAATATCACCAACAATGGCCAAATTGAAACCAAAAAAAAAAAAAAACTCCGCCAAATTTGTCGCCAAGTTGGCGACAAAACTTAGCGACCAAAAGACTGGCGATATATCGCCAAGTGTCCGACAAATTATAACGCCACTTGAGTTTACATCGAAATTAACAATGATTTCCCCCCAAAAAGGTGCAAAAGACCCCCTTAGGAACATCCGAAAGCAACCAAAAGGGGAGGTGCACAACTAGACCCCACTACGAGTCTATGTACCAAATTTCAACTTTCTAGGACATACCATTTTTGAGTTATGCGAGATACATACGCACATACGCACATACGCACATACACACATACGCACATACATACAGACGTCACGAGAAAAGTCGTTGTAATTACCTCGGTGATGGTCAAAATGGATATTTCGCGTGTCTATACATTCTTAGGCACTTTTCCGCATGTGGTCGAATCGAAAAAAAAACTCAACATTCATTTGGGGGTGAGCAAAATGGAAATTAAGGGCGATTTTTGAGTGAAAATTTTTTCGCGAATACAATACTTCCTTTTTTGTAAAAGGAAGTAAAAATGAACAGAAATAAAGAGAAACTGGAAATGTACTTATAACCAATTGTTGTTAAATCACATTTTTTATTCACTGAATACTGTTTTCATTAAAAAATAATTATTTACAATTTTACTTGTATAATATCAAGTACAACAAATTGAGTGTGATTTTCTTTTACTGAAAAACAAGTTTTAAGGACCAAACTTGCAATGACAACTGAAATTTTGTACTTAAATTTTGAGCTTCAAAGATGCTTTCCTCTTCACAAAATTTCTAATAGTACAAAAGTAATGACTTATATTTTGAAAATCTCATTTTCTTTTGATCATGTTTAAGAATTTCTGTTCAAAACATAACATAAACTAAACGAAATTGCATAGTTACCGCCATATTCATTTTAATGTGAGAGTGTGTAAAATGCAATCACAAGGTATTCAACAGAAAATATACTTCTTTTCCCGATTTCATTTACGGTAAACATTTTTGTAAAATATTTTAGACACTTTTCGATTAGAAATTACTCTTAACCTATTACACTTACAGGAACATTGTCTCTCGTATACTACTAAAACGTTTTAATATAATGCAACTTTGCGAAATAGTTTTCTTTTTTTTTAAATCAATGCAATATTTCTAATCCATGCAACTTTCCTGTTAAGTACATAAATATACAAGGCATACCAACAAATTATTTCTAAAACTATACAAAGAAAAAAACAAGTAGACTGTTGTCTTTATTTTATTTATATTTTTTTCAGTCTTTCACATTTCAAAATCGACAAAAAAGCATAAATTTAAACCAAAACTTCATTTTACGACCTAATTTGATTAGATTTATAGCGATAAATCATGTATCATTGTAGCAATCCGTAATGTTAATAAATTTTAACTCTGTAGAATATTTCAACGACAGGAGAAAAAAATAACCAAAAAAGTCCAAAAACACTTAGAATAGGCATAAAATGTTTCTAATACCCGCACTCTTTTTGGCATCCACGATGGACGGTGCAGGGTGCAGTCAGATCAAGAAAAAAAAGTATTAGCTCAATTTTTAAAACAAAAAATATCCGTATAAGTGTGTGCTCTTATAATAACATGTAAGGTCAAAACTTCACCTTTCAACGATCATTTTTGATCCCAATGTAATAAAAGAAGTCCACTGTCTATGACAGAAGACAGAAGAATCAAAAAACATTTATTTTTGACAGTATTTGTTATTGAAATGAGTTAAACGAATATTTTCATCATCTGGATTTGTATTGTCAAAAATGAGGAATACGTTGGGATTGGAAAAGACTTAACACTGTAAAAACGATTCAGAAACGTTCCTGGAAAATAATGGGCAGTTGATGTGCCCAATTTCTGCCAGTAACATACTTCGCAAAATCCAGGAACGTTTTTCGTTGAAATTCAATAACTTTCCTCAAACTATCCCGGAAGCTTCCTGAAAAATTCAGAAATCTCCCCATTTGAATCCAGTCGTGTCTCTGTAACTTTAGAGTAAATTTTGGTAGGTATAATATAACAGCTTGGATCCTTCCTGAAATTCCATAAGCAGTATTGCAAACATGGCCAAAGCTAAGCAAGAATTGCAAGTAAGAAACGAGCCTTTTACTCGCCTGTAATTCTTGCAAAGCAACGTAGTCCATACTTATTCGCTCACTTAGGGAGCTTAAAAAGCATGAACCGGCCGTAATTGAGCTAATGCCAATACACTTTATAAATACGCTCTGGTAATCTTTAAACTGGGAGCTAAAAATATTTTTCACAACAGTGAGAAGTCTGCTTTCGGGAAACTTGTAGCAATTCAGGAACCTTTTTGACAATAATACTTGATTTCTCCAGAAAGTGGGTAAAAACCATTGAAATCCCGAAACGTTAGACGGAAATACTCAGTAACGTTTCGGAAATTTTTTACAGTGAAAAACTTGTCTTTTTATTCGATTCTTTTAATTAAAACAATTTTTAAATAAAGAAATTGCATTCATAAACGCCTTTAAACAGAAGAAATAATATCTGCAATGAAATACATAATGATTTTCCTAAAGCTTAATTGTTCTAATTGTGTAAGTGTTCCCACATTCTCTTATACACTCACTGGTCAATGAATTAAAAACCAAGATCAATATTTTACTGGACCACCTTTTGCGCAGATAACTGCTCTGATTCGTTTGGGCATCGAGTCTACAAGCTTCTGAAGTGCATTAACACCCAAAGAATACCATGCATTGGCTATGCAGCTTTTTAGATCTTTTAAATTAGATGGAAGAGGAGAGTGCTGTCAGATGCTTCTTCCCACCATATCCCACACATTTTCTATGGGGTTAAGATCCGGGCTGTGCGGTGGCTAGGGAAGGTGTTGGAAGTCAGACTGATGCTCAATGAACAAATTTTCAACACTTCTGACACGATGTATAGTTGCATTATCGTCCATGAAATATTCGTCGCTGTCAGGAAAAAAAAATGCAACATTGCAGGGTGCACTTGATCTGCCAGTTTATCTAGGTATCGTATGGCTGTTTGTTTACCCTCGAGGAACAGCTGGGCACCATTTCCATGCTTGCAGAACATGATCCATATCATGATACTCCCCCCCCCCGACCCTTCACAGTGCACGCATTTTAAATGCAAATCTCAAAGGTTTCTATTTCATTGGCCAGTTAGTGTATAAGGTAATCTATTGCACACAAATGAGTTCAACGGCAGTCCTAACGCAGTAATAAGTGATTCATACATTTCAGCACTTCATATAGTTTCTATGATAATTTTAATCAGTATCATATAGGTTTTAGTAATACTTTTGCCTTTCTTTCGCTTGAGAAATAAATAATTTACTTTCTTTCTTTCTTTGCAGCATAAAATGTCGGAAATAACTCATTACCACCTGACCCCAATCTGCCTCTAGTCTTACCTCATGAATATATTAAATGAATTTTCATTTCCCTTTCCCCTTTAAGTTCCCCCTTCTCCATGGCGGCCGGGCGAAAGTGCTACCTTCATGACCGAAAAACCGCACTTATTTTCCTATAAACAGCAAAAGCGGATCATTTAAAGTTTCGAGCTGAGCAATGGCTGCAGTTCAACCCAAACGATACGCCATAAAGAACCCCCCTCTCCATTCAACTCCTCACCCCCGTCCAGAGGTTGAATCTATGAATGCCAAAACCTCTTCCACCAGAAAAAGTGACACTCCAGATGAGATGACACTGCAAAGTTTTCCTTGCCGCGTAAATAAAACCGCAACAGGCGGTTGACAGATGACACTTATCGAATGTGCCCCCTTTCGCTCTCACTCCCGGCCTCATTAAATCGGTGGACTATCGGCAGACGATAACGATGCGTCCTTCTCTCCTCCTCGTCCTCCTCCCACCTGCACGATGGAAGAAGAAAAGTTCGGGAAGAGATAGCGCGAAGAGAGCGCTACTTGGAATGATTTTTCCTGCAGCTTCTGCGTTTTTGTCTTCTGACAAACTTTCCCCGAACCACTCGCGGAAAGTTCTTCACTAGACTTGAGAATTAAGTGCAGTTCAGGTTAAAAGGAAAAAAAAAGAAAATGCATGGCCACTTTTTTAAAAACTTCGCACACTTTCACTGTTTATATTAGTATCTAACACAGCTGGTATAAATATTTATATTGTGAAAACTGAACATAATATTCGGCACAGTAGTTCTAATATATATAACCTCCTCGATGTAATTATTTCAGAGCATTTTTATTTGTTCATAGAATTGCTTAACTCTTTGAAGCCTGGTTTTTTAAAACTTTTTTACAGATGTTCTTCGGCTTTAAACTATTTTTTAAAACGTTCGAAGAATGCTTTTAGAAGTCAGTTTAATTTAAGTATATGTTCTTTGAAATTACCTTGCTTATAAAATATCAAGAGGGAAACATTCTCATGTGTACGAAACTAAATAACACGTACAGAAATGCTTTTCTTTTCCATCAGAATTAGTGCTGCTGATTGCAAGTTGAAGTTTATTAACAACATTTTCAGTGCGTATTTTATTGGTTATTGGCCACAGCTGAGTTTCAATCTATTCTCATATATTTAAGGTTAAATTGAGTTCCCTGCGTAAGAGCAATATGCGGTATTCAAGGGTTAAATATTGGGGAAGGGGGGGGAGGGTCAAAAAGTTCTATTAATCTTATTAACTAAAATTGAAACACCTAACGAGCCGCTAATACTTGAACCGAAAACTCATTTGTAACGAAATTTTTTCGTTTATCTCTTTACAAACAAAGATAGTGATAAATGAAGAAGAGAGAAATGTGAATTACACTGATAAACAAAAAAAAAAAAAAAAAAAATAGTTTCGGCGGATATCTTGGCATCCAACACTAGTTTTAAGACAATTGAAACATGCTGATTAAAATATGCAAACGATTTGTCTCTATCACCCAGTTTTTGAGATATCTGGCATTAACCATTTATATATGCTTAACATTGTATCAAGGCACACAACTCGAAGACAAGTTACAGTAGAGCACACATTGCTGAACACAATACGAATTAACATAAACCATTTGCATCATCTAGTTTGAGGTATAATACACATATAAAATACATAGGTTATAACATAAAGTTCCTTAATTTTAAGTTGGTTTGGTTTGTGTTCAGCCTTTGGCATGTTGCGCTGAAGCATCCAGCAGTAGTCAGCCAACATTTCTGCACTCCACCGACCCGGACAGCGTGACTCCATCACCCAGATGTCCTGATTAAAACGTTTGCCATGCTAATCACTGACAGAACCTAGGTTCTCGGGGAAGAAGTCGAGGAGATGAATCTTGAGGGACATGTCAACCCATCAAGCTGTACGCAGTAATGAACTTCTGAACAATATTTACACATTCAGGGGAATTATTATTTCCAAGAAAATTGGCTACAACAGATTTGCCAACCATGCATCTTTTCCAGTACTGCTGAGTATGTCTTCGAAGTGACTGTCTGCAATGATTTTCCTTATTTGGGGACCTATGAACACACATTCTTTCACTTTTGCCAAAGTCAACTCTGGAAACTTGTTAGATAGGTGCCGAAAAGCATCTGAGTTGTTGTCTAGTGCCTTCACGAAGTCCTTCATGAACCCCAGCTTTACATGAAGTGGAGGCATAATAATGGAAATGTAAAAGGAGACTAAAAAATTTTAAGTAACATTGTAGCTTATATATTTTGATCGGGGCATTAAAATTTTGGAGGCCCTGAGCTGTACTCACAATTAGTGGAAAAATTCGACTTTGCTTTAAAAAAAAACAAAAAAAAAAAACAAATAAACAACGAAAAACAAAAATCCAATGATAGGAGATTAAAAAATATATGTTTTTGTTGATATCTTGAAAACCTGACGTGATAGAGCGAAATAGTTTTCAGATTCGTAATCAGTATGAAAATCTGCATTAAAAGAAGTAAACATCGTGCCAGATATCTATGGCTTGTTTATCAGTGCTATTTTCCACTGAGGAATGTGTACTCGTATAAGAATTTTAAGAAAATCTGTCTATTTCAAGCCTTACAATCGTCACCTTCCCACCGTAATATTTAGGTCCTTTCACATGGTTTCACAGAATGAGGAATTCTTGAGTACTGCATAGTTCCTTATTAAGATATTTTTAAACAAAAAAAAAAAGTACAAATCAACTTAACCCCAAACCATACTCGTAAAATCACTTACAGTTACAATAAATTAAAAAAAAATTGACCCTAGACACCGCAATCCTGATTGTACAATAGCTCATGGCAAGTCGCAATGGTCACAGTCGCAAAGTGACAGAATTTTAACACCTCATCTGAGTCACTTTGCAACGCATTTGGGATTTATTAACCCGTGGTTATCTATTTTTTTTTTCCTTTACAGTATTTTCAGTCGATGTCTTTAGTTTCCAGCAAAGTTGATCGGAAAACTGCTTCAAACCAGTTTCTAGGTTAGTTAAATTATGGTGAGGTACGTAAAAACGCTGTAATTAAAAATTAAAATTAATTCATAAACACAATACTTGAAACACTTTTGAATGCAGGTTTGAGTTTATGTAAGTGATTGGATGAACACAAAATCATTTAATGCTTATTTTTGGATACAATGTGCCCAAAAAAATGGAGCAATTGAGTTTAAAAAAAAAAAATTTCTAGAAAAGCATACATCACCCACTCGAAATACTCTTGAGCGGGGCTTCGAGTCTCGTTCGTGTCGTTCGCAGAAGCAGCTAACAAGCTCCTCTCTTCAAGTGTCCGGCAGTGGGGGGTGTTCCAGGGGTTGTCGCATCGAGTCCATGGCAGCTCGCCACTCGTTAGTGAAGCCACCAAGTAATAGAAGGCCCAAGCAATTATCGTGTTGTAGTACATGCCCATATACACATCGATAACACAAATTGAATATCCAAGACCTGCAAAATTTAAAAAAGAGAAAAGCGGAAAATCCAGATATTACGTTGAAAAAAAATGAAAATTATGCTTTATAAGTCAAAAAAAAAAAAAAAAAAAACGCGGAAGTGAGAACCAAAAGGATGTAAGTGAACTTTTTATAATTTTGAGTAAAACATGCGAAAAAGTCAAACCATAGACAGTTTTTCATAGAAAAGTTTCTCTAATCGGGAGGTATAACACGTAAAACTGAAGGTTGCATATGGCAATTTTTAGGTGGAACGCTGTAGCACCTCCTCAAGGGTACCCTTTGCCACCCTAAAAAGTGCCGTTTGGGTCCATATGGCATCCTTGGAGATGCCATAGGTGTCCATGCGGCACTCTTAAGAGAGGCATAGGGAGCTAAATGGCACCGTAAAGGAGGTGCCTCTGACACAATGTTTCGCCCAAAAAGGTGTCATATGCAATCCGCAGTTTTAACAGTGTAGCACCATCTCTTGTCCCCGAACAGATGAAAGTTTCTTCTACCAACTGTACTATTCACCTCCAAGTTTTCAATTTTGGCTCTTTCTATAATTCCTATAAATTCTTTTCTTGCTTCAAGTATGGTTGAAAATTTCTTCAAAACTAGATTATGAACGTTTTAATATATCTTGGTCGTATTCGGTCGGATGGTACATTTTTACTTACATATATTTGCACTTTATTCCGGTACTTATAAGCTATGGCTTTCAATTTATGTATGTTTAAATGTAAGATTCCATTATGCATACCTATAAAAAGTATCTTTTTTTTTTCTTTTTAAATTTCAAAAACAACATTTTGTACGCGTGACGAGAGTGACGGTATAGTCACATCCGCAACACATACAAATCATTGGTTTGAATAACAAAAATATATTTGAAAAGGTTGATACTTTGTATTATAAATCATACTAGGGTTATATAATATTAAAATCTAAAGTTGGGGGCTAACCTAACCTGGCTGCGTCGTCATTCTGTGAGTACGATCTTCGTAGGCTTTACAATTCTGACAGGTTAGGTTTGCCACAACTAACAGTTTCATACTGTTGTAGGAACTTCATTTTGTTCACACTCTGATTTATTTTCCTGGGCTTCTTCCTGCGTAACAGAGTGGGAAAAAAATGTTTAATGGTACTTCTCTCAAAAAAGCAGTTTGTAAGATGTCTCAGTGTAGAGCAATTGAACTAGGGCAGCGTTATATGAAGGGTGTTTATGCACTGATAAATATCAGTAAGAATCTCGATTTTTCTCATGGACTTTTGCTTAAAAAGTCAGCTTGCTCAAAACTACGCTTTGCATGAGACACGCTCAAGGCCTTGATGTACTGACATTTTAATTTTTAAAAGACTGTTTAGGAAGAAACTATCGCAAAGTCTTCCGTGCACTGCCGGATGGACTAAATACGTAGTTCATGAATTGAACAGTCTGTACATTATGGAGTTAATCTGTCACAATGCAAATAACAACTCCATATACTATAGCGGTGCGTAGAAACAACTGTTTTTTACGTATCGAAATCTATGGAGAATTTTGTTACTTATTTGTTCTTAATGCTCATAGGGGCCATTCATTAATTACGTAAGGATGATTTTGGCAATTTTTGACCCCCCTCTCCCTATGTAAAGGTACGTAAGATTTTTTATACCCCTCCCCCTATTCTTACTTAAGATTCCGTTTCGTTTTTAAAAATAATTAAATAATGAATCTTACATTACTGAAATCGAAATTAAATTCCCTATTATTAAATTAAATCTTTTTGTGTAAAGAAATATTTACTAAAAAGTTGGAGTCTAGACTGAATAGTTTTTCGAGATTTTTTTGTATATGATACTATACTAATTAAAAATAAAACATGCCGTACATAGTGCGATTTTTTTATTACATTTTACACCATTAATTCTTTGTAAAACAAATGAAAAACTGCTCATCCTAATACGTTTTTTACCTTCCAGACGCAAATGATATATAATCCCTGTCAAATCACTGGATCACGCGATTTCAAATGTATAATATCGACTTGGAAAATATTACGTAAGAATGGGTTTGCACCCCCCCCCCCAAAGTAAGGGTAGTGAAAGATTTCTCCAAGCCCCCTCCCCTTCGGGACCCTTACGTAATTAATGAATGGCCCCATACTGCATAAACTGCTACAAACATAAGAGAAAGTGAATGCGTAAATTTCGATGCGTAAAAAAGCAACTCTTTTTATGAACAAATATATAACGAAATCTAAGGAGAATTTCGTTACATATTTGTTCCTAATGCTCATACTGCACAAACTGCTACAAACATAAGAGAAAGTGAGTGAAAAACAGCAACAGTAACGCGTATTACTATCCCTAATTTTTTAACGTCTGCTGTTTGACATTCCCGCTTCCGAATGATGAACATTTCTGGCATTAACTACTCCAAAGTTATTCTAAAAAACTCTAATTATTTTTAAAAGATGTCTTTTCTTCTGTGCTCTATGATGGTTCTTTTAACTTCAAAATAATGAAAGAAACTGTCAGCAACAAATAATAAAGACCCCAAGAGAAAAGAGAAACAGCAATAAAACAAAATAGAACAGAAATTGTCAACACTGAACTGACTCTGAAAGACACATCACCATGGCAGCGCATACCACTCGCCTGTTGATTAAATCTCCCAACAGACTCCCTCCGACTGTGCTTTAGCGCCCTTAGCCCCTTACCCCCCCCCCCCACACATATACCCCTATATAAGTTTCTCTACTGAAACGTCGATCGTCTTCGAAGAATTAAGGAAGTCATTTTGGAATTCAGATCTCTCGATCCGTTCTAAAATGAAATTTTACAACTTGGATCCTTTTTCCTTTTTGTCTTTTCAAAACGTGTTTGTAAAGTTTCCTTTAATTCAAGTCTCTCGTCAAAAGAAGTCAGAGAAATATGATTCAGTACATGCCATATATAGTGCGAAAAGAAAAATAAACCTTAATTTATCTGAGAGTAAAAGTAAAGAAATGAAGTCTTGTTCGAATTTTGGCTAATAATCCACAGACGAGGTCTTTGGAATATTTTTGCTTATAAAGATATCTCAGAAATCATCGCGGCAAGTTTTGAAAATACTACTATGCTATTCTATCATGTTGCGTTGGCACATTTTAACATATTTACTTTAAGTTACTTTTTTTAGAAATAAAAAAATACACTTTGACGTGAATACATCAAGGGTTTTATAGATGAAAACAATTGCTGATAGGGTAAAAATTTATAATGAAAAAAAAAGCAACATACATTTTCTTAAAAATTACCCGGATTCCGTAAAAGCAGTAATGTGACAAAAATAGCAAGAATTACAAGAAGGCAATTTACTACTCAAAATTACACGGAACCTTTATTTTTTTTTATTTCCCACTGAAAAAATCTTAGTAATTTCAAAAAATATGTATGTGAGTGTTTTTTCAGACGTGAACTTGTATTGCTCTCACAAACTTTCAAAATTTTGAAATCCATTTTTGTTTTCATGTATTCTACAGAAGAAAAAGTTGAATTACACATTGCAATTCTAAAGAACAAGTGACTGCTAAAAGTAATGAAACTTAAAGCAATATTTTTGTAAGAAATGTTTAAATTCAGTCAAAAATTATGACAAATAGAAGTCAGAAACATTCATATGCATCACTACAGGTCGAACAGAAGAAATTATGGAGGTTCCAAGCCAAACTGGATTAAAGCGTAAGGATAGTTTCGGAATACAGACAATTAATGCTACGAGAAAAAAACGGGGGTTTGAAGTTTGTATTAGGTCAGTCGTGGGTAAAGTACGATCCGCAGGTCATTCCTATGGTATTCGGTTACTCAGGATAAAGGTTGCTCAACTTAGCTTGCATTTAAAGAAATTTAAATTCCCATTTTATAGCCTTATACATGGTTAGACAAACTTTTCAAGTAGTGAACTATATAAAATAAAAAATATGTCTAGGTGGGCCGAAAAAGAATTGAACAAGGCATTTTTGTAGGTGATAAACTTTATTTTTAATTTATACATCACTCACAACTTATATTATTAGCTACAAAGGTGAAAAGTTTTAGTGAAAAAGTAATAGTAAAAAAGTTTAAAAAATTGATTATTCTTTATAAGAGTATAAAGACGTATATGATAGATGATACTGCGACTGAGGTTCTAAAAGTATTTCATAATCTGTTAAAACTAGGATGAGCCTGATTTACGGTAATGAAGCTATTGGTCAGTCCATTATTTTCTAACACTTTTTACGAAGCTTCCTAGTTGAAAACACACTATGCAGGGAGATGCAAACGTCACAATTATCTTCCGAGCGACAGACTTTTGGTTTGGAAACTTCATTTTGGCAGAATCTTTTAAAACTCGGTTTTAGAAGCATTGAGAAATAGTTGCTTCATCTCAGTGTTGCATTGCAACTCAAACAGCTCGAACTGCAATTCTGGTTTGACTGATACACAATTCACATTAAATGGCATGCGAAAAATGTCCAGATCTTATTCGATAATTTTGAAGTCTTGTAATTATTGGTCAAATTCTCCATGAAGACATTTATGTTAATTTTCATCCCAAGTGTGTCTTTCATAACTGAAATAGTTTCTAATGTTGGAAAATAGGTCCTTCTTGACTAGTTGTTAGGAGAATGAATACAACTGCATTTTCCCCTGATATAACTCCAACTGCAGAACCCCTGACTCCAAATCTCATGGATCAATTGATTTGGGAAAATATAGATGATAATTTGGGTTTCAAAAGATAATTGCAATGCTTGCATCTTCCCTTATCTGTGAACATGTGTTTTCTGCTAAGAAGTTTCGTAAAATCTTAGAAACCGATTGACAGACTAGCAGTTAGCTTCATAACAGCAAATCAGCTCATTCCAGTTTTTCTGAAGGAAACACTTTTAGAAGCTCAGTCACGGTTTTTTTCTGTCACACACGCTTTATACTTTTCAAAAAAATATCCTTTTTATTTTTTTTTTTGCAATTTTTTACCATAAGCTTTTCACCGTTGTCACCCACAACGTATATAATAATATAAGTTGTGTGTGATGCAGAAGTCAAAAATAATGTTTATCACTAATAAAAAATTTCTTTTGTGCAATTTTCTTCTGTCTGCCTGTACAATTTTTCATTTTATCTGGCACTCAACTTGAAATGTTTGCCCAACCCTGTATTAATTCCTTAGAGTTTAAATTCCTTTCAGTGCAAAATAAGTTGGCGAGCGCCGAAAATGACTATGTATTATAATCTAGGTACACAGAACTTATTAGCCAGATTCTTTTGTAGTTGCAAGGAATTTCACCTTTACCCTAAGAAATTATTTGTCAGTCTAGTTCAATGATGCCCAACGTTTTTGGGTTCATCATCCTCCTTTAGAGATTTATTGACACATATCGCCCCTTCCCTTTTCTTCCTGGAAAAAATAGTCAGGTAGCACTAGTAAACAACGATATCGTTAAAAATATAAATGCTTAATTTCATTTGAAGTAAAATGTATATAATGCAGCAGATTCATTAAATTACTCTTTAACTAATCCTCATATGTGTAACAGCGAATGATCGAATAACGCTACTGACGTCGTCAACAATGAAACTCACGCCACTGAATGATAATTTGATAACATTTTTTGGTAATGTTTGACATGCAAGGAAATGCTTTCTTTTGACAAGGCTGAACTGGATCCGGTCACTTAAAGGTTTTATTGGTAAGATTCATTTTAGGAGAGTGAAGAAACGAAAAAGTGGTTAACTATTAAGGCTATCTACTAGAGTTTAGGGTTAATAGACTAGAGTTAGGGTTAAAATTTCAAATATAAAAATGTCACCAAACAGACAATTGGTTCGTTAAAATGTAGAAGAGAAGAAGTAATTTTCACGCGTCATACCTTGACGGGCGACTTTTTAGTAAATTAATAAATAAATAAAAGTGTTTCTTTAAAAAGTTTATTCCTTCAAGAAGATCTGATAATTAATTGAAGTGAAATCTTTGACTGAGATAATTGACGCTCTTTTCAAAAACAGAAGTACGTGAAATTATTTTCTTTCTTAAATTGGAATCAGGGGTAATTAAAAACTCTGTCACATAAAGTTTGCAAGAACTAAATAAATAAAATTTTTAGATTATAAACAATGTGATTAAGGATGAAATAACTTCTTAAGGTTCAATCAAGGTTCAAGTAGGAAGTGCCAGTGTTTTTTTTTTTTTTTAACCTTTTGATTCTTTGTCTCTACTCATAACAATCGTTTTCATATACGTTTTCAATTTCAATATTCTCTGGCTTTTTACTATCATAATTTTGTCCTTTAAACCACTCATAGCCCTCAATGGGTCTTCCCAAATTTATCACCCCTTTGAGGAGACAAATAGGCCCGTTGAGGAGAATCAGCCCTAGGTTGGGAGCCACTAGTCTAGCATTTTTTAAAAGAGCAATAAAACATAACATTTACCTTTGATGATTGGACATAATTTATCCCAAAGAGTAATGCATCCACTTTTGTAGTACTGTCCTAGAGCTAATTCTAAATAGAAGAGAGGCAACCCTCCTAATAGGAGCATCGTCACGTAAGGAATAAGGAAAGCACCTAGAGAGAGAGGGAGAAGTAGTATTTTCAGGACAGAAAATTTAAAAATCAAGTAAATAAGACAGTAAAAAACTTCATAACCTCCAATTAATTCGAGCATGCTCGTTTCCAGTTAGATGATTTGAATTGTTGTAAATTTTAATCTAAATTTAAGAGAGAAACACTTTTTACTTTTCTCATCTTCTGTACCACCAACAAAGCTAGAGGGGGAAAATAATTTTACGTTTTCCCCGACCAGTGCCGGATCTAGGGAGGGGGTTGGGGGGCAAGAAGGAGCCTTTGCCCTGTTCGCCAACTTCTAAGGAACGGCGAATTCTCTCTATTTCTGTGTTTTTTTTTTTTTTTTTGTTTTTTTTTGTTGAAAATCTACACAAAACTTGAAGAAAGATGGGTAAAGGGGTAGTTTCGAATATTTGCCCTGACTCTAAAACATCGAAGTTTCGGCACTGTTCCTGTTAATATCATCTGTTTTTTTTTTTTTTTTTTTTTTTTTCCCCATAACGAAAGAAATTTTAAACTATCAGAAAGTTTTAGCTTTAAAAATTTGAGCGTGCATTTGCAATACAGCTTTGAATTTGCGATTTTTAACGCATAAAAAATAACGCACATAGCTATCATTTAAAGAAACAAAACTGAAAAAAAAGAATATCTCAGATTCTGACATTTTCTGTTACATTTATTAAAAATTAAATTATCTTTTCACGATTTAAGTAAATAGGGAATCGAATATTTTCCATTCTTCGAAAAATTCTTCCAATAATAACTGTCAAAACATTAGGAAACGTAAGCACTTTTTCTGAAATAAACAAATAAAAAATTCCAAATATTGATATTTTACAAAAGTATAGCAAAATTTAACTTCATAAAATCGCAAAATAGATTTACATCATTGCAGTTCTTGTTCAAAAAGAGATGACTTTAACGCTAGTCTTCAACTAGTCAATAATCAAATAATGCATGTTAGCGCACACCTAGGAAAATTCTGAGTTAGATGCATGCTCTTCAAGTTTTAGCAACTTTTAGTAGTGTTCCCACAACTATGTAATCTTCATCTTAAACTTAAGGCTTTCTATTATTAACTCTTCAAGATTTCTTGTACGGGAGTACCATGAGTGAGGATGCAAATGAAGGATGTACCTGCCTCTTTTGGCCTTTCTCGTAATCTTCTTTACGGTATCGCTAAAAGCCTTTGTCCTTAAGAGAATAAAAAAAACGCTCATCTCAAAAGAAAAAAAATTGAATTGGATTACAGCAGATGGTCGATTTATAATTGAATCCACTGACAAAATCTTTTCTTTTTATAAACCCGAGCGATGCATGCTTATTACAAAAATTGTTCTGAAATAAATTCAGTAGATTACATTTTATGGAGATTTTTATCTTGTTAAGGTAAAAAATGGAAATATCAAAAATGTACAAAGACTTTTTTTTTTCATGCGGATTCTGCAAAAGTGACCGAGTTTCTTTTGTTCATAAAGATACTGATAAATTCTGGATAACTTTAATAGACATCAGGTTCACCGTAAAATAATAATAATAATATCAGTAACATCAATGTTTTAATTGGCAAAAAGACCTGGTGGTTTATGAACTTCAATAACCCACACTAAAAATCTCTGAATCTTACAAAAATTGCATCATGCAGATATAAGCATCACGTAAAATGCGTTAATTTTGTCCTTAACATCAGTTTTTAATTATACTAAATACTTACTTGTTAGCATTATAAATAATGCAGAAATTCTAAGAATAATGACATAAAATTTTATGCACGGAAAAATATTAAGGAGGAAATTAAAATGACAAATAATGACTATTTTATCATTATCTAGCTTTAAAAAAAGCATTGACTTTTTTAAAAAACTTATGCATAGCCACCAATCGAGACATCTGATGGCAACTACCACCAAATTAATTTTAAGTCATTGTAAAATTAATTATTATAAACTAAAAAAAAATGTTCTAGAAATGTTTTTTTCAATTACCCCAGCGCTCAACCACCAACCTGGAGGACCGGTCCCCTGATATAATCCCCAGGGGCAGGGTACCCGGCTCCCAGGCACTGAGCACCTATTTTAGTCGCCTCCTACGACACTCATAGGCTACGTTGGAACTATTCTCCCCCCCCCCCCCCCGGTCACCACACGGGGCAAAATATGAATTAAAGAATGAAAAAAAAATCCGTTTTGATAAATAAAAGACGTCATTTCATAAAAGACAGCAATCTTCCATAAAATACAGATAAAATATACTTTAATTGGAGGATATATGAGATTTTTTTTTTTTAATATGGTACCTCTTGAGTGAAACAAATCCTTACAATATATAGCATCAATTTGTTAATTTGAGGTTATTTTCCATTAAAAAGACATGTCTGGTTTTGAAAGGCTTTAACATTCGAATCTTTATCTATTAAAAATCATCTTGTTTCGGGTGTTTGAACTTATCGATTAACAAAAACCACATTTTCAATCAACAGCAAAATGATTCATACACATGCATAGACGAAGTCGTTATTTAGGAATTGAGAAATATTTTTTCATATCCTTAGCAATTACGTATTGAAATTTTGTTGGTATACCTAAAAACACTTTTGATTTTTAACTCCTTTCAAATTAGATAAAAATTCAACGATAACATATTCTAAAGAGCTTTTTAATAGATGACAATGCATTCAATAAATATTTTTTCAACGTGCACATTATACACATATTTTCGCACCAATAACTGACTATACAGGGGGGAAAAGCTTACGTTTTGAGATGTTATACAATAATATCTTCAAAGCGGACTATTTGGTAATATATATGTATCGTAATATCTATGTTTTTATTTTGGGGGTGGACCCGTCTAGTCAAAAATTAAAACTTCCCTTTTAGAAGGACGGTACAAACATGGAACATTTTAGTTTGAAACCAATAGTTTAATTCGTTATCGAATTATATTATTAATTCGTTATTTGTTTGTACTATCGATAATATTTCAGCTTTAATGATCATATAACACAGTTAAGCTTCAACCATGTATTTGACAAGAGATTTGTAAAATAATGTTGAAACCTGCGTACTAATATTTGGAAATAAAAATCTCGAAACGTAGCTAAAATTATAAATACAAATGTTGAAATAGGCTAAAAATTAGCAAAGAGCTATTTCTAGAATAACAAAATTGGCCTCTCTATCAGTGCAAGGAAAAAAGAAACTTCGACTAGACCTTTTCGCCAACTTCGTTTTTCGAACATGAGCTAAATGTTTTCCTCAGTTACATTAGGTTGTGTGTGTGTGTGTGTGTGTGTGTGTGTGTGTGTGCGACAATTGTTTCGCAAACAACTTTTCAACAACTACAAACAATGTTCTAGAAATGAAGTACAACTCTTTTATGAAAAAACCTCTTTTTAGTTAGTATAATACCAATATGAAACTTATTCATTGAGCTGTTGAAACATTTATATTTATGTTTCAATAAATTCCAATTATATTACAAATACAACTCTTGTAAATTCCAGCGTTATATTTCAGTCAACTCCGACTATTATGAGCCTTGGGATCTAAAATGATGAATCCATTGATGCACTCTCGGACACGCCTTCTTAAAAAGAACAGCACTGAAAAGCTTTTAAAAGCATGATAATTCCAAAGCAAGTTTGTTGAGAAGTCTCTCGATAGAAGCTTCTATAATGTTATTCACAAATCGGAAATTATTTCCAGAGTATCTATTACACAAATCTACAAATGAAAAACAGCAGCTCACATATCTGTAACATTTTCCATACAGACCAAATACTTTTAAAGCACATATAAAAAGTTGTCACGGAAAAGAACTCATTCAACTTAAAATCAAGGAATGAATTTGGGTTTTGACCTCCTTCTCTTAAGTACTTAATTTCGATGACAGCTTTGTCTTTTCTTAAATTTATCTCTTCTTCTCCTTATGTTTTGAAAATATAATAAAATAATGTAGTTGCTTTACATTTTCCAACTGATATGGCAGATGCCACACTTGCTCTGCCGCATATACGCAACTATTACTTAGCAATAGACTACAGCGGTTCCCAACCTTTTCCCCCTTGCGAACCCCTTCCAAACTCCGAAAGAAGTTGGCGAATCCTTTGGATACTAGGTAATAAGTAACAAGAAAAAAAAAAAAAAAAAAACGCACACAACTCACACAGACAATAAAATATGGAACACTTTTTTTTAGTTTGATGCTATTCCATAGTTTATAAAACATTAATTTCAAAATATATAAGTACAAATATTGCTACGAACGAAAATGATCGCTAAAAAATTAATGCAAAACAAATTCACCTAAAAATAAACACGGTGATTATTCCGTGTTGAGCTTCAATCAACTTTGAAAAAATTTTGAGAATGGTATATTTGTGGCTGAATATGAAGTTTGGCTGAAATATTTGACGGTTTTAATCTTACATTTCAGCATTTAATCTGTTTCAACAATCATCTCTGTTTATAAAAAAAAAATTCTTCTTTACACAGCAACAAAAACGTATTCCAAATGGTAATAAAATTAAAAGTATCTTTTTCTGACGCGGGTACATTTATCTTTATCACTAAATCTGAAGTCAATTAAAGAATGATCTGTAATATACCTCTCATAGAACTGTCTCAGATTAACTAAATGAACTTTTTTCTTCTAGTAAAATGAGAAAGATCTCTAGGTTTATGTCTTCTTAAAAAAGACTATGAGCCTACTGTCCTACCACGGATTGCATGGAATTTTCAAACGTTCAGACAAGACGAGTCTATATATAGACTGGAAGAGTGTCGATTAAGGGGGAAGAGTAAAAATTTGATGCGCGTATTCCGCTCATTCGAATGAGACTCAGCTTGTGCAAAAGCTGGCATCGGTAAAAAATAAGATTCGTTCATTTCCGGCTGTAAAACGGATGTTTGTCTTTCCATACAATCCGTGGTCAGATAGTACCTGTTTTACTATAAGATATACCTACTGCGATCGTGTCATTGCTGAGGAATTTTCTTGCGGTAATTCTTTAAGTGTGGAGTAAAATTTGTACATTGAAAAATAATAGAAGGGTCCAATTTTCGATACACGCATATGCTCTAATTTTTACACAAAAGGTAATTTATAAGAAAACAAACATTTTTAAGCTCACTTACTACAAGAAAAATCTTCTACACAAATTACACAAATTCCTTATTGATATATAGAGCAAACTAAGTGACATTTAAATCCCGTAGATTTTTTTTACTGCGTAAACCTCACACTACCAAACCTTCACCCAAAACAATTTTCTAAAGAAATATAATTTTCATACTTCCTGATGTATTTTTGGGTTGCTAGCTATTCTTTCTCTTTTTTCGACAAAAAAGCTCGAAGTATTGTAGTCTAGATCTACAATATAGTGTCAAAAAAAAAAAAAAAAAAAAAAAAAAACAGCGCGATCTCACTTCTATGCATTTTTGATACAACACAAGGCTAGTGCGATAGCTCATCGTTGGATTCAAATGGTAAAGAAACTAAACATCAAAATATTTGAGACGCTCGCATATGATCCACCTATTGTTTTCATCATATTTAATCAATCTTTCAGATCAAAAGTTTCTGAGGAAACGAACGCTTCAAAATTCTTTCATCCGAGAACATAGAATTCACAAGTACAGCTTTTTCGACATAGCTTCAGGGTTGTCATTATGAAAGTGCTAAAGCCGACGCTTTGCAGTGACAGACTTAATTCTTTAAATGTAAAATATGTCAGCAAGTATGCAAATATTTTCATGCTATGAGTATCGAATGTGCGAGAGACAAATGAATAAAGAAGGAACGAAATTTGCTTGAAACTGCTTGACTGATAAGACTTCATCAGAAACAGGCATGTTTTAAAGCTCCGCCATTACAATATTTTTTTTCGCGAACCCCCTGAAAACCTCTCGCGAAACCCCAAAGGTTCGCGAACCACCGGGGTTTCGCGACCGCCGCTGCGAATAGACCAAGTAAAAAAGTGGAAACTGCTGATTGGCTACCACGTATATAAACGTCATCCGTCTCCTTTATAGCTTGTTTTGCATGCTCCAATTATTGTTTCATTTCGAAACAAGATCTAGACATTATTAGGGGGGGGGGAGATTGAAACATGTATTCAGAATTTCAATGAGAAAGAAATTTGTTCACATGCGTTGGATACGGGTATAAACATGGCCGATGCATTTGTGTTTTTCACTTTGTAAAATGATTTATTTGATTTATTTTGAGCTTTTTTAAACGTCAGTTGTACAATAAATTAAGTCCTCTTTGATGCTTTTTATTTTTTTTTTATATTTTTTAGTTTGTAAGTTACGCGTAAGTACAAACTAAAAGTAGACTGTAAGTACACTAAAAGAGAGCGAGAGAGAAGCTGAAAAGAACACATCACTCGCAGACAAAGTTCACCGGTGCGGATCTTTTTTTTCTGAGTTGCTGATTGCCAGTGTCTTTCTCTTGCTCTGAATCTTTCTCTCTCTCTCTCTCTCTCTCTCCCTCCCCCCCCCCCTTTTTTTAAATCGGTTAAGAAGTTTATTTTCCTCGAAATGTTTGCAAATATTTAGATTTTCATCATTTTATTTGCGCTTGTGGTTACGATTATTTAGCTTTTCAAGTGTAAAATTATCTTAGGACGTGGTCTATACTACTTAATCTACTAATCTACTTGACAATAACAAAAATATAATTTCTGAATCAAAAATATTGCGCATGATATTCTTAGAATTGATTAATAAATTTTGTCAGACTGAATCCTCTTTTTATCCGGAAATTGATCGCATTGAGCAACTTGATTGCATTGAGCAACTGAGTTCTTTGAAACAAACACGCGTGAACACGCCTTACCTCTCATACTCGACTAAACATTGAGCACATATCGTGACTGCTGAACTACGCGCATGGCGTCATCCTTTATCACAATGCATAAATCATGCAAGTCTGGATAGACATACAGCTCCTGTCAACTTTGATGATGTTATCCCCAAATGGCAGAAGAGTTATCGTTTCTGCTATCAATTCCATGCGAGATTCCACCTCTGCTTGTAAATGATACATAATGATGCAAGGTGAAGGTGTCTCATCGTTAACTTGAATAAAAAGATCTAATATTGTCTAATTTTGCCATGTACTTTGTGTTTCTGCAAAAATAAATGTTTCACATCGTGACTATGCGGAAAACTTTCAACTCATGTTCTTTGCAACTGAAATGAATCAATTATACGGGATGCTTATAAAGTGTTGCACTGATAAAAAGACATTCATTTTTTTGAAATCAAATTTAAACATATTTTTTTTTAAATCCTTATCACAAAAACTTTTGTTTACAATGTTACTACACATATTATTTACAACGACAGTATTCAAATCTGTCTTTTTTTAAGCAATTAATTAACTGATTAAACTTATGAAAATATTCACTTCAATCACGCAACGAAATTACGTTTTGGAAGTGAAAGATCAAATAACTAAAAAAAAAAACAACTTTTTAGAGTTGTTAACGCAAATACCGCACATTTTACTCTTACGCAGTTATGAATATAAGCGAGAGAGGAAATTAGCTTTCTAAAGCAAAAATCCGCAGTTTTGAAACAAACTGTGGAAGAGTTGTTTCGTTGTTTACCCTGAGAGAAAAATATGAGCAAACGTAAGCACTTTTCGTTTTTCTGAAAATATTTAGAAGATTTTCAACTTTGCACCGAGCACTACTGCAAAGCCAGAATTTAACCTTCTGTCAGGCTGAAGGTTAAGTCATAATAGTCCTTATATGGATATAAACTATCATGTTAGAATTGGCAATGTGTGCTGAAGTCAAAGTTTCTGAGTGTTGACCCCTAAACTCCCCTCGCGGTGCTCCTACGAGTTTTTTCTTTCATGGATGCCATTTTAATTTAGTGCCCACCGACTTACTTTTAGCTACTACACTGTAAAAACAATTCAGAAACGCTCCTGGAAAATAATAGGGAGCTGATGCGCTCAATTTCTGCTAGTAATATATCTTGCAAAAACCAGGGAAGTTTTTCGCTAAAAGTCAGTAACCTTTCTAAAGTTTTTCTTGAACCTTTCTGAAGGAAATCTCCCCCGTTAAAGCCAGTCATGTCACGGAAACCTTCTACAAAAAATACGAAGGATTAATGTAATTGATTAGAATTATAAACTTCCTGATTCACGAAAAAAGCTCCAGAAACATTTGAGCAATCATGGCAGAAGCCAGGTGTGCCCCCTCCCCCTTTGAGAAGGGCACCCCCCCCAAAACCCCAAGACCACCCCCACAAGCAAGAATACCCTAAGAAATAGAAAAATATCCCTCAAAACAACCTTCCTAAAGATTTTAATGGCGCAGTCTGCACCATATGACTTATGAATATTTCTTTCCTTCTTTTTTTTTTTTTTTTATTTCTTTTTTTAACTACAAGAACATTGTAGACGAAAAGCTTTGTACTCTGTTTTCTAGTTCATTATATACGTTATGAAAAATACACTCTCAGACCGCTATAGTTTTATAGTCTACTTTATTTAGCTGGTAAAAATCACTTTTGGAAACTATCATAATCATATAAAAAGAGGGTTAACTCAGTATAATTTGTCCCTTTTAAGTTCATTTTCATCAAATTATGCATTTTAAGTACAGCGAATTGGTAATGTTACCGGCAGTGTATGAAGATTGTCATTCAGTAGAATGCTTAACTTGAAATGTCAAAGTTATACAGTACCCTCCTCTAATAAAATCCCTGGACTATTAAATCAGCCGCTTTTTAAAATCAAATTTGGATGAACAGAATCATTACAATATCAAAACATATTAAAACCATCCTTTAATAAAGTCACTATCGCCGTTGTATAAAATCAAACTTTTGGATATAATGCTTAAAAAATTGATAAAGAAGCAGCAAGAAGTGAAGAAAGATCTAAGAAGATGAGAAATTCTCGGTGTTAAACTTACTCTCTTCAATAGATATCAGAAAAGTGCTTGATGTTATACGATGCACTTTAGAGTGAGGAGGAAAATATAATGTTGAAACTTATATTTTGAAACACTTCAAACAAAAATAAATGAAGCAATTAATTTCGTTTCTAGGATATTTGAATTTCAAAACTTTTCATTTTTTACTTTCTTACAGATCTATACTAATATTATAAAGACAGAGGGATTTTTGTGTGTTTATATGTTCGAGGTAATCTCCGGAACCACTGCACCTATTTGAAAAATTCCTTCACTATATGAAAGGTGCTTTCTTACTGATTTGACATAGGCTATAATTCGAAAAAAACTGATAAATAGTTCTTTTTTGTATTTCAATTTAAGCCCAAACTTCAGATAAATTCCCGAATATAGGAGAGAAAAATTACTTGCACAAATTAATATATTATATCGTTGAAAAGGGTAGAATTTTCCGCGATCTAAACAATTAGTTTCAATGCTTTAACTTAGTTACGGCGGGAGTAATTTGCGTTTTTAGCTCGAACTCTTTTAGGCTTAGCTGAAATTTAGGCACTACTTTCTTCATTAAATCTATCAATAAAAAGTGAAGGAATTTTCCCACAGTTTTCTTTTTGACACCATTGTAAAAAGCGACATTTTTTACTCTAGATCTCTCACTACCTATGGTAAAAAACTTAGCTTCTATCTTCAAAGGAAAAAAAGTTACAAGCGTTTTTAAATCTAGTTCGGAAAATGTCATTTTGATTTAGGTCGTCAATCATTTTATTTTCGCTTTTCCACTGTTACGCTTTTTGAATCCATTGTTTCTTTCCTTATTTTGCATTTAATTTCTTAAACATATTTTATTTCGTGTTTCCATGGTTACGCTTTTAAAATCCATCTTTCGCATTTTAATTTCTTAAAAATATTTTAATATCTGTTGTCATTGTTTGGAAGGGTAATTTTGCATGGAGTTTTTTTTTCTTTTGTTTAAACCTGATTGTTAAATATATGTCACTTGACATAAATTTTATTCTCAAGGCTGACCGGGCAAAGCCGGGCAACGCAGCTCTTAATATGTAAAGATTTGAAAGCTACTGTTAATGTGATTTTATACCTTTTTGTTTGTTTGGCGAAACATTTATTATTGCCAAAGAAAAAACATCCGCTTCACTCGCAAAAGGGCCGGATTCCGGTAGCGTGATCGCTTGGCACGTCAGGCGCTGAGCAGGTTCAATCTAGGATTATCGTTTTAAGGCAACCGTTAATGCAATTCATTGTTTTTGCGATTTGTTTTGAAAGAAAAGAAACTTTTGATTTGTTTTTATCCGAGTGAAATGTACGACATTTTCTTCCTTTTTCTGACGATGATTTTTGAATGTTCCATGGGATGTTCTTTTTTTTCGTTAGACGGATGGATTATGATAGCGTGGTTGCTGGGTAAGTTTGGCGATAAGCAATAGAGCTGCGGAATTATTTTTACTTTTGAAAGATATTATTTGATGTATTTTTTTTTTTTTTTTGTTTATTTGGCGAAATATTTTAAATTGCAGTAAAAACCGCTTCACTCGCTAAATAGAGTTTTAAAGCAACTGTAAATCTAATTTAATGATTTGACGAAAAGTTTTAAATTCCAAAAAAACTTAAATAGTTTTTTTTTTTTTTTTGAAAAGGTGTGTACGCATTTTACACAAAGAAAAACGATCGTTTCACATCAGAGGGGGGTGGGGGCGTCATTTTTTTTTATTCAACGGTCTTCCATTAAATTTTTAGCACGGTCATCGCTGTGTGGGTACTGCTAGTATATATATATAACAAGCGCGAAACATTCGAAGAGAAGAAGAACACAATTACAATTAACAATTTACATTCAATATTTTCATCATGTAATTGGAATAGTTTCAAATTATCTTACAACGAGTCATATTTAATCTTTGACAAACGCTTTTCATTAAGATAAGTAGGAGCAATAATGTCTTTAAAGGCTGTTTCACAGTACGAAGGGCACAAATTCGGGAGTTTCTCAACATCGTTAAAGATGCATGTCCTCGTGTTACAGAGACTTATTTACATTGCCGTACCTCTTCCCGAAACAGTTTGAAAAATGATCGTCGTAGTTTCAAATTGTTTAATTACATCAAAAGCCTTCATTTAGTGGGAACAGCACTCTTTTATGCGTGCAAAATGAAAAATAACTTAGTTATTTTAAATACAGAAGTTAATAAATAGGTAAAATCATTGTTCACATTTCTAATCAAATATTATATTCTCTCCGTCTCTGTCTCTCTCTCCCTATCACACATTCTTATCCAACTGCCCATACACAAAGTGTGTGTGTTTAAAAACTAAAAATCAATGCAAAATCTCTCGAAAGTTATTACTTTCATTTTTTTTCAACTTTTTATCTTAGCCTGGCATTTTAGTTGCTGAAAGATCTTTCCAATACAAGTTGTGATTTTTTTTCACTAAAATATATATGCCGAAAAAAGTTTGATTTTTTTTTATTATTCGAACTGAAAAAAATTATTTAAACGTATTTATTCACAAACAAAGCGGTAAAATAAAGTTATATACAATTGTCACGGGAAAATACGATAAATTGAAATTGTCTCGAATGCAATTACTTTCACTTTTTTTTTCAGCTTTTTATCTTAACCTTGCATTTTAGTTTTCGGAAGATCATTCCAAAACTAGTAGTAATTTTTTACACTAATTATGTGCCGCAAAAATTTCAAAAATTCTTACATTTCGAACGGAAAAGCAATATTTTCATTTATTTATTCACGAACAAAGTGGCATAAGAAAGTTACGCGACTGTCATGGGAAAATACAATCAAATTTAAACGCTACGAAAATTAAACGTTTGAAAAGGGAAAGATACCCTTGCACTAAAAATAACAAAACCTAAAATTCAAACTGATAACTTCGTTAAGAAAGCGACACCTCCATAAAGAGAGTGTTCTGGCAAGATCCTTCTGAAGTAAAATATGACATATTGTAGTTTGAATGATCTTTGTGTAATCTTCTACACAAATTATTACAAACAAAATTACAAAACTAAAACATCAAACTGTATTTAACATAGAAAAAAAAGACTCAGACATTTTTTGAACATGCACCCTTGTCCCCTTTTTTAGAAATTTTTTTGAGTCAGTTTCCAAAACATTTCTAGAAACACAATTCGGAACGTATATTTAGTTGAGCCCCCTTTTTAAACCATTTTTTAAGCACTTATAGGATAGCCTTAAAGACACGTTTTTGAACACTTACACGAAACATTTTGTGGCTCACGTTTAGGCACAGTTTTTAGGATGCGTTTTAGAATAATTACTTAGCATTAACATCCTCTCAGAAAACCTGCTACACAAGTATAAAAGAAGCTTATAGAAAGAAAAAATATGCAGTAAATTCATTTATATCGGTGAATTGATTGCAGGCTGATGATGGTTAGCCATTGCCTAAAAGGACACTGCTTATGTTAAAGGTGATTGATCAGAAAGCGAGCAGCAGACTGTACTGAGTAGCTAAGTAGCAGGAACGTAAAAAAATAAGCTTTATTGATAGTAAACCAAAATTTATTGTTCTTGATGAATTAAAATTTAAAAAATAATTTATTTAAGCATTTGTTTTTGACACATCTTTGTTTACTTTTTACATTATTGATTGGCTTTGAAAACGTAATTATATAAATTTATATTCAAATTTAAAAGTCATTTCTGTAGTAAGTATGATTTTGTACTGCAATTTCTTGCTACTTTTTTGCTCGTTCGTCATTCTGCTGTAAACTATTCATTCTGCCAAAACCCATCATCAAGCCTCCAGTATTAACAAACGTAGATTCAGGGCATTTTTTTAAAGCTTCTTTTATAGTTGTGTAGCGCGTATTCTGTGAGGATATTAGTGATCCGTAATTGTTCTAAAACACATTCTAAAACTGTACCAAAAAGTGTGCCACAAAACGTTTAGTGAAAGTGTTCAAAAACCATTCTTTAAAGCTATTCTATAAGTGTCTAAAAAAGTGTGCTAAAAAGGGTGCTGAACTAAATACATGTTCCGAACAGTGTTTTTAGAAGTGTTTTGAAAACTGACCCAAAAAAAAAAGTGTTTAAAAAAAGGGGACAAGTGTCCGTGTTCAAAAAGTAATATGAAATGTGTTCTCACAACTGTTCTAATGACTATTACAAAAATAATATTCTCAAAAAGGAGACAAGTGCCCGTGTGAAAAAGTGTTCAAACACTGTTTGATTATTTGTAGTGAACTTAAAAATATTAATAAAACAAAAGATCAACAAAAGAGCGATAGCGTCTTTATGTTTGGAGAGCCCTCTTATCCACACTATCAATTAAAAGAGGAAGTAGTGTTAGGTGGAAGACTGCTCTAATTTCAGGCTTTCAGGGAATAAAGGTTTTTACTCTAATTAAGGCCACGAAAGCTTTATTAAAGGATTTTTTTTAGTAAAAAGTGCTATCATAGAAGCGATTAGAAAAGTTAGAAATCGTTGGTGAGTTGGTACTTAAAAGAAATTTCTAGTGTATAGAGATTGACATATTATTTCTGATCTTAAATATTTTCATTTGATTGCAATTAATTAAATTATTGGTTTTGTACAAATACTTTTTAATTAATACAGAAATGATATGAGCCTTTCACTAGTAGTTAACTGCTGAGAGCTTTGAGTTTTTCAGACCGCATCCCATTTAGCGAATCTCTTGGATGAAGCCGCAACACGGAAGAAATTCCCACGTAACTTTTCCGAAACTTTTTCTTTAGCCAGTGTTTGACAATAGTTGATGACTGTTTTAAAATAGTTTAATCCATAACAGTTTCATTTTCAAATTATTTATTTGGTCCATTCGACGAAAAACGGCCATTTTGTCCCGCAAGTGACGCTTCATATAAGTCATGAAAAATAATACTTTAAAATATTCAAAAACAATTTTTTTCTATGAAACAAACTACGAACTTATGTGTGATATCTTAAGCAAAAGAATTCGTCATTACCCTTAACAATCATTATTTTTTAATGAAATATATGAATCGTAATGTGCTGGACAAGCGGTTGACTTTTTCGTGGAATGGCCCATTCATTCTTCTTTTCTGAACAATCAAGATAGCTTCATGTCCTCACATTGCCATGGCCTTGTTGTCAGATCTATTCGTTTTGTAATTGATAGAGGCGAGTCATGTGATTCATTGTGTCGTCTCCAATAAAATTCGCAAACATTCAATTAATAAATATCGTCAATTTTATTTCTTATTTATGGACACAGAGTTTATTTTGATTCGTTTTTCAGCCTACTTTCTCGTTAAAGAAAACAACAATAACAAAGACTTGAAAGGCGGCCTAATGCATCGTAAAAATATCTCAAAGAACAAAAATAAGTCAAATTGGTTCAGAGACGATAAAGAATGTATTAACGTATCAATGATGGCGGCACAAACCAATGAGAAACTGGATGCCACCCAATTGAGCCACCGTCTCTGTTTAAGGTGGTTTTTCCCTAGTTATTTATTTCATTTTAACTTTTAATTATTTAATCATGAATTATAAAGGAACAAATTTCTCAGAATAGACGTAGGTAAATGTTTATCCATGCATCCAAAATTCAGTATAAATATGTTTCAGTTAAAGCTAAAATGCATGAATTTACTGTTCTACTGAAGATTTCTCCAGTGCAAAAGGATCATATCATCGAATATTTCTCGCCAATGTCATTGGTTGAATGGACGGGTTGGAAAGACAAATTGTAAATCAAACGATACTCATATTTAATGAATACTTTTTTGAGAGAAATTATGCAATTTTCAGGTTAATTTTATTCTACCTTTTTTTTTTTTTTTGCATTTAAAAATGGTTAAAACGGAGCAAAACTATTTTTTACACAAAGACTATCGATGTCCACAGATTTAGGATTGATCATTTGGATCAAAAGAACAGAATTACTTTTAAACTGTATTTGAGCAAAATTAACGACATTTAACCTAAGTAAAACTAGTAACAACATCAAGTACCCTAAACATTTAAATTTCAATGAAAAATTTATTCCTACATCTTTCAAATTACACTTAATTAAAAATGATTGACATTCTCACTTTGAGACAGACGGTTTAAATATTTTACTCTTGATGACTATCCATAAAAATTTAACTCCCTTATCTTTAGTTTAAAAAGAAGTTTCAACAAGAAACTTTAATTCAAATTTTTTTTTACCGAGAAAGAAAACATTTTAAATATTTTTCAGAAGTTTTCTTTTTGCTCTTCTCTATTCTTTGAAAAAGAATTTTTTTTTATCTTTCGTTTATTTAAACATACTTTCATGAGTAATTTTTTCCTATTTTGTGATGCTCTGGTTTTTCTCTCTTTTTTTTTTTATTATAAAGGTATATTCTAGTTACGCTCGAAAAATTACTTTGCACTAATAAACAAAACTTTTTAAAAAGAAGTTTTCCTCATCTGAATGTAAAGACAAAATTTAAAATTTGAATGTATTTTGTTTCATGACAAACTTATAGTGTGCGCATTTTAATATCGGTAAAGCAAAAAACGGCTATCACGATGAAAGCGGAGATTTTAGTTAAGACGTGAAGGGGGATCAATGTTTGTAGCATTGTTAAGTTTTCAAAACTTAAAAAATAATAATTACAAAAACCATTTTTAGAATAAGTTATTACTCTGGGTCAAAGTTATCCTGCCACGTAGGATAATTTTGAGCCGTGTCATACATTTGACATAAGGTGGTTATTTGAACCAGAAAAAAACAATCTTTCGAAATATTTAAAAGTTCCTCATTTTTATTTCATAACATTACGGAATTTCTGTAACTTCTTATATTGCATATGGGAGAGAAAGACTTCAGAACAGTTCCAGAAATAGCTTCCAAATGATACCTTCTGAGTTGTTGGACAATACAATTAGCTTGCTAAGTTATTTAATAAAATGAAGAGCAGAAACACACTGATCTTATATATTTGTCAGCAAAATGCAGTACTGAGCCTTCTAGTTTTTTTTTTTTTTTACTTTGAAATATACAGAAAAAAATGAATTGAACATTAACCCCTATGGTTCAATGTTACCCAAAGTGGCTTTAACTCAATAAGCACTCATTCTGTAGTTGCCTTTGATCTGAAGTTATAAATAAATTATATACTTTAAAACTACACTTAAAATGTCCGAACCACACTGAGAACGCGTTTGAAACACTTTAATTCCGAAAAAGTGTTATAATTGCCTAAATGCATAATATAGTGTATTCTGAATGCGGTTAGTTATATGAAAAAAAATGGACTGATATGTCTTTCGAATCTGCTCTAAAAGTGGAAATTTAAAGTACACTCTGTTGCAGTTATAAAGAAATATTTCAATAATATATCTGTAAATATGCGATCAATCACACTAAAAGATAGATTCAGCTGTGTCACAGACTGAGGAAAATATAATTATCAGGGCTTTTTCTAGAAAAAAAATCTCAGAATTTAGTCTTTATAACGCAGTTTTAGGCCATTTTTGAAGTATGGGGAAAGCTGTAGGTCGATCTCCCTCGGAAATTTATCGAAGATGAACTCTTAAAAGAAGCTTAGGATGGCCTTGGTGATGTATAAGTGATCTAAGTAAGAGGAGGGATCTTCATAGACAAATTTCTAATGCAAGAATTTTAAAAATGCAAATTTAGACAATTTTCAGTGAACTTATAGTAAGGGGTGAGAGTCTTCTCCAGACTTGCTTCGAAGCTGAAGAATTACAAACTCTTTTTTTTAATTACATTCTTCAATAGTTAAAAGAGAATCAACTAACTAAAAACATTACTATACACTATCTTTGGGTGACTGGATACACGGTATATCTCCCGTGAATTTTTAAAACTGCAAGTTTTAGAATTATAATTTTATGCTGCCTTTGGTAACGCCTAAAGAACATAGAGAAATGGGATTTGGGTGATCTCCCATATATATATATATATATATATATATATATATATCACTTCATTTATGTAAAAATTCCACGAGGTGTTAGAAACAGCACCTTGGGGAATTTTTATACACATTAACTTCAAATAAAATTAGATTTTAAAATTTCATACCAATAATGCTGATTTGATTAATAATCAGACTGAGACAAATGCAAAATGCAGCATCAAGCCGCCTTGAGTTTCAAGGTTGACCAATTTAACAAAGTCGAGTGCATATTTATTGCTTCGATTATACTTCTCTGTCGTTGTGCAAATTTTAGACGAGCGTCCTGATTGCAGTCGTATTTGAAAATTGAATTTCAAATTCGAATGGCATGACTAATTTTGAAAAAAAAAAAAAAAAACACGTCGTACATCCTACAGCAAAGAGGTGCACTAGTAAGTGATCTGTGAAAATATTACATTAACACTCTATAAGTGTTTTTTAAATGTACTAAAAAGTGCACCACAACGTGCGTCACAAAGTGTTCAGTGTAAGTGTTCAAAAAGTTTTCTCGAGCGCTTCCTAAAAGTGTTTTAAAAGTAGGCTAAAAAGTGTGGTGAACTAAATATATGTTCCGAACGTAGTGTTTCAAAGTATATGTTCAAAAAGTGTTCTAGACGGCGTCCTGAAAATGTGCCGAGGTAAAAGTGTACTCTGAAAAGTTTTCAGAAGTGTTCCAAAATAAGTGTTTTAAAAAAGAGAATAAGTGTTCGAATTCAAAAAGTATTTAAAGATTTTCATTGTATCGGACATTAAATAGAACTAGACTAACGCTAGTTCTAGCAGTGAAATAAAGAAATCGAAAAAAATAACATGATACATATTCACCACATTCCCAAATTTTTGTTTTACAGAAATAAAATGCATAAACGTGGGGTGGATAACTCCTAATTTTGATTCTTCCCGCAAAACTTAAACAATGGATAACAACGAAAATGTTTAATTAAATAACGACTTCGATGCTTTTTCAATAACATCTGCGAGAAATAGTATCACAGCTTTATTTATCTTATAGGTTCAATTAGACATCATTTAGAAGCTTCGTGTTTCATTGCACCTTCAAATGAATGATTTTAGCCGGAGTCTTTTTATAGACAGTGAAGTTCTGGTCTATTAAGTAACGACTTCGATGCTTTTTCAATAACATCAACGGAAAATAATATCATAGCTTTATTTACCTTATAGGTTCAGTTAGACATCATTCACAAGCTCCATGTCTTACTGCACGTTCAAATGATTGATTTCAGCTAGAGCCTTATATACAATTGAGGAATTTCTGCACTTGGTGCATTATTGGAGCCCTTTGCACACATATCTCAAATGAGAACACTGCAAACTTGGTTAAAAATAAATGTCTCGTATTTATAAGCTTCACTTTTTGAAGAACAAAATTATGAACGATTGCTAATTCCATTCTATGTACCGCCACAGCATTATACACTGCTGGACAAAATTACAGACTCTCTTTTTTTAAGGCTGTTTTCCTAAATAACTCAATTTAGTTTCACTTCGTTAAAATAAAGATGAATAATTTTAAAAATAGGCCACAATTCTGTATAGCTCATAAATAAAATTACACCATTCATTTAATTAAAAAAATGCATGACTTGAATAGTTTATCATTACATGAAATCTAGACAAAATTTTAAATTTAAATGTAAAAAGTTCCAAAAGACAGGACATTTTGCTTGAATAAGTCCATTTAAATTCATGATATGAAATAATGTCGCCATTAATACTCGTAATCAAAAATACGGATACTTATGCAATAAATTCTAAATTTCTCGTTTTCTAACAGCACTGCTTTTTGCGTTGAAAAAAATATAATCGATATTGTCATTAGATAATGTTGTTTTCTTTTCTTAAAAGTTATTTTAAGCAAAAAAAAAAAATACATCTCTGCAAAGAATTTTAGCAAACTACTATTTTTTTTATACAAGACAAAATATTTAGTAATAATTTGTGTTACTTTTTCCTGAAAAAAACAGGTTACAATCCAGATTGGATAAAAGATATATCGGGCGACGAAATTTCTAGTCGCTTGTTGCGAAGATGTCGCAAACTGTTTAAATAGGCAACTGTTAAACTCGTTAAATTTGCTTTCACCCAGCAGTCTATATTAATGCAAGGAAACACGATTTACAGTCTAGTTTTCCCACCGCCCAAATTATTATTATTTTTTTAATATTAACTACAAGGTGTACTTAATTGATTTAAACCACGAACATTTTTGCCGCCCGTGACATAAATTCGGTTTGGCAGAAATTTTGATCCTGTTAGTCCTTTAACCTTACTAAAATCTACTTTTTATCTAAAACAGCACGAAAATAAAAATATTGTGACAGATTGTGACATTGGGGTCTGTCCACGGTGACTGACGTTACAATTTGTCTCAATTTTTAATTTATAAATTCAGCAGTTTTGAAATTAATTTTTGTTTCTTCTGAAATTGACCTAAAATATCATGATTCATCACTGCGCCCACACTTGTTTTCAGACTTGAGGATTTTTTTTTTTTTTTTTTTGTACGAATTTAAGGGAAATAAAAAAACGTGACTGATGTTCCGAAGACGAGACATTGAAAAAAGTGACTCACATATAATTTGAAATTATCTTCAAACTAATAACGTAAAATATAAATAGATTACTTACCCATAAAATAGAGATTTTAAATTTGATGAAAACACTTTCTTCTGTTAAAAAAAACTAAAAGCATGGAAATTATTTAACATTCGTGACTGATGATACAAAGGTTTTGTGACTGATGTTACATTTACAATAAATTGCTGCAATTATAAATTATTTCTCCTTGAAAATAAAATTAGCATATGTTTTGCTTAAAATTGTAAAATTGCATTTTAATTACAAGAAAAGTACATTTATAAATTTTTAAACGTTATATTTTTGATCAATTTCATAAAATAAAAAGTCCTCTTGAATTTACTACATCTAGTGCGCTAAATGTTTTATTCCTTTATCATGTGAATAATAAATTTCATCCACATTGACAGACTATTCCCAATGTTTTTCTGTTTGATTCTTGACCGTTACTAAATACTCCTAGTTTACAATTTCAGTGCATCTAACTTCTCGTAATACAATTATTTGTCATATTCTTCATGAACCCGTTCTCCAGTTGCAGTCAACAATTTTGGAACATGTTCTGCTGGAAGTGATTACCTCCTTTACTGTAAGGGATTAAAATTAAAGATATCATCATAAATGAAGGGAATATGACTTAAACTTGGGTTTGTTTTTGTTTAAGCAATGCAAAGTTTTATACAATTTTGAGACTGATGTTACATTAGAGTATGAGACCTAGTTTAAAAACAATTGTTACAAGACAATTATAAGAATTTAAAGTTGCTTTGCTGGTCTAATCTCTTCCTATGTAAACTAAATTTCAATAAAAATAAAATTGTAGACATAACAATTAATTTCCTAAGTGAAAAAAAGATTAACTTTTAGAATCGGTTATACAACGACAAATGGGCACTGAGTAGTGTTGTTACTAGTAGTTTGTAACTTGTTTCGCATAGTTCGCTTAGTACTATAAAAATACGGTATTTTTTACCTCATATAAAAGAAAAAAATACTGATACAATGAATTTTTTTTTTTTTACTGTGATGTTCCTAGTTTCATGGACATGCCCATTGGTATATATTCTATTAACTTATTACAATAAGTATTGAAAAATCATACATATCTGCACATAAAGACGAAATTGATAAATATAAATGTTTATGAGGATGATAGTTTATCAGACTAAGTGGTTAATGAAGTGAGTCTGTAAAGCCAAAAAGGTTTTGATTTTTATCGTGGTTAAGAATTTTTAAAATTGTTACAGAATAAACCATAAAATGTAAAAGATTTATTTTATTACTTATATATATCTCATGTAACAACTAACCCCATATAGTGTAACAACATGCCCCGTGAAGGGGTAAGTTGTTACAATGTACATATATTCAAAAGACTTGAAATATTTCGGAGTAGTGGCTTCTAATCATTTTTAAAAAAATATGTTATGAATGCTAAACAATCTAGATGCATTTTAAAGTTTAAAGCATGTGAATACTTTAAATAGTTTAGCGTAAAAAAATCTTGAAAAAAAAAATGTAACAACTAACCCCGGTCTCCTCTACATATATAAAATAAAGCCTCAATGCAGCTCACAATCTGGATTTTTTTTTAAAATTTATGTTAGATCGTGATTGCATTTCAAATCTGAACTATAAAGAAGAAAATACCTTGAAGCCTTTGAAACTTTGAATCTAACTTTTTGTCTCTGCTTTGAGGCGACATTTGTTTTTTGAGATTAATTAATCAGTTTACTTTGTTGTATTTCTCGCATCTCGAAAATGTTGGTCTTTACATGCAAAATTAATCGCTTCAACTCTCATTCGAAGCTAGACACTAAGTTAAAACACTCGAATGAAGAGTTAGAATACATAGCAAGGTGATGATTTATTTATGAACTTCCAATTACTTATGGAATGAAAAACGAAATTTTTAGTTTCAGCAGAAGTTTCCAATGTATTTTTTACAATTTGATTCAGTTTGAGTAGCTACATTATTTTCTTCGAAATATTCTCACTTATTAGATTTTAAACCACAAAACCTTTGCTTCAAAAGTAAGAAATTGACGATCGCGATTAAACTGTACATTCTGAATGTAGTATGACTTAGTTTAAACACGAATCCTTGGTTCGATAGCACTGCATTATACTTCAAATCACATTGGAAATGTTGATTACAGTCGATAAAAAAAGGTGTTATATTATTTTTATTTGTGACAGGAATACGTATTAAAAACACGTAAAGTACTTTTTTTTACCTAAATATTTTTTTTAATTCTCAAGTCATATAAAGCTGTGCTAGGTAAATAAGTTCAAAACGTTATACTAACCATTTTAGTTTTGAAAGCAAAACCATTTTAGTTAAAAGATAATAAAAAAGTGTTCCTTAACTTCGGTGGAAAGTATGCTAAGTCCGCTAATATAACATCATTCTCCAAGTATATTCGAGCTTTTAATTAACTCCTACTGGGTTGTAACGCCGTAGAAAAGTTTTATAAAGTTCATTTCAGCGAAAATTATTTTCACTAGTGCAATACCTCTTTTAGATAAAGTACTTTTGAACAATAACTTTTGGATCTCCATCAGAATTTGATGATGTTTCGGGTTTAAATAGTTCAGCAACTATTTATAATTGAAAGGGTTCAATAACTGAAAGATATTTCTAAACTAGTTCTAAGGTAGATGACGGGGCACTTGTGAACGCAGCATGTAGGGGCACATGTGAACAGTTCCCATATCCTCTCCATAATATATAAATTTTAGTGTAGGCTTTTTATAAGTGTTAAAAGGGATGTAAAGATTTATAAATATTATTTTGCTGCAATAAGTTTGTAAACTTACTGTTAATTATTATTACATAATTATTTATGATTTATTTTATTATTTTTATTTTTTAAATTCTTTAATTACTAAATAGTTGACCAAAAATTTAGTGGTACATAATCCGTGCCAGGAAAGTAAAGACAAAGTATTTTCCTTTAACTAAAAACTGAAGCTTAGAATAATTTTAAAATTTAATCATATTTTGTATGAAGCTTACACGCAAACATACAGATATATCAGGGATAAACTTTATACAATAAAATATTCTTTTTACTGATTAGTTTTATAAAAAAATTTCTTGTCGATCTAGTGATTAGAACATGCTATGAAGCATTTAAATGTGGCAGTGAGCAGAGTTATATCATTCAGAAAATGATATTTTTTAATGACAGTTACTGCGCAACTCATACTGCACAATTCAGTTTTAAATGACACAGTACAGGTTACAAACCCTTGAATGTAATTGATATACGTATATACTTCATTATAACGAATTTTGCGTTTAAATATTACGCTCGTCCTGCATTTTTCAATCGTGTTCACATGTGCCTCCCTATACGGGCACATGTGAACAATTGAAGACATTTTTTAAAAATTCCATAAAGTAAAGGAATTTTTTTTAAAAGTCTGAAAATATTCCATGGCGCAAAGAACAGATTGTTCAGTCATGGGGACCCTTTTTTTGTGAGAAATTTATAATACTCTCTGAGAAATTAAGAAATAAAAAAAAATGTTCACATGTGCCCCCTTTTCCCCTACGTACAGAAATAAACTTAAATTAATGACTAAGTCAATTAAATATTTAAGTTGTTAAATTTGAAAAAAATAGTTAATGTGGGAAAACTTCTCACTATATCAAGTTCGTAGGTTGCACATTTTGACACAAGTTTGGCGGGTTAAATTTTGTTCCTACGTAACGTTATTCGTTTCCATTCTCCACCTTTTCACGGCTTCTTTAATTTGTTCGAAATGTCCTCGCACTTTCACTTCTCTTGGCATCTCAACAGAAAAAAAACGGTCAGGCTGTAGATAAAAGAAGCTTTTAAAATTGATTAGTTTTTACTTCCTACACCTCTGAAATGTTTTTAGATATAACTACCTTTAATTCTTTTGGTCGTGCACATATAAAAATCAAGAGTAAAAATTTCAGACAAAAAGCTTAAGACATATTTTGAGTTAATACAAGTGAGTTCCTGTTTTTTCCAAAAAAAAAAAAATAATAATGATAATCATAATAATAATGATAATGATAATGATAATAATAATAATAATAATAATAATAATAATAATAATAATAATAATAATAATAATAATAATAATGATGATGATGATGCTGATGATGATGATAACAATAACAATGATAATAATAATAATAACAATGATAATGATAATAATAATGATAATAATAATAATATTAATAATAATAATGATAATGATAATGATAACAATAATAATATTAATTAAAAAAATAATAATAATAGATCAATGTTTTCTGAAAATATTTGTATTGAGAAATTTGAACAGTAAGTCTACATTTCCGTAGAAACGTACATCAGATTTCCTGATTCAACTAATATTTCAGTGATTTTTTAAGTTGTTAAATACCACTGGCACTGCAAAATGGATTCATTTATGGGTGATTTTCAAGTCGATTGACTGTTTGACTTTTTTCATTGAATTTAATATTGATAAAACTAATTTTTTGGCATTGTATAAACATGTATTGAGGAATTGTTTTACATTAAATTCATTGCATTCAGTGCCTTATTTATACCATTTTGACTTATTACTGAGCATTTGAGATAGTTTAATCAAGATTTGTAATTACAGAATTTTTTATAAATGTAACACTCGTGAGAAAAACGGCGACTTACCAAAAAAATTTTTGGAATTACAAAAATCGAAGCAAATTAACTCAAATATTTATTTTGTTAGAAAGCTATAAATTGTAAGGAGTTTATCTTAAGAATGTTTTGATGTTTATAACAACAAAAATTTTCAAATTGGGTCGAACCTAATGTGTCAATGCATTTGAAAATCACCCTTATAGGTTTCTATTGCATACTCATATTCCGTAATTGTTCAACATAAACCATTTTTGGTAGCGATATCATTTTGCAGATCGGTTACATTGCAATGAATTTCATTTAAATTATAATTTTTAAAAACTTAATGCTATAGGATTTTTCCAATTATTTTCAATGAAGGGTAGCATCCATCCACTACAAAAACCACAAACTTTCATAGCCCTTGCCAGCTTGAAAGAAATTGAAAAGAAAGGAAATCGCAAAGTTATGAAAACTAAAAAACAGAAAAAAATGTAGTAATCTTCTCATCGGGTTTTTCCTTTTGACAAAAGAAGTTTACTAGACATTTGGACATTCATTAATCATTCTTCCTGACATTTAACAAGATAAATTCTCTATTAAGGAGCTGAACGTTTGACTTGAAAGGAACCTACTACTTCCGAATCTACTTATGCGCTATTTGCTCCAGCTTTTTTTCGCATTGAGTTTGTGTTCAACATCAAAATAAAAAGCGTAAGAACTTTTCATTGTTCTTTTACACAACTATAACCAACCGTAAATGAAAATCGATAATTTAAAAGACCTATCATCCTGTTATCCGTGAAAAACCTTTTGATTCGTATAAAAAACATCTTCACTTCGTCCCCCGTCATCTTATCGTCAGAATTCTCTTTCGGACTATATATGTTTTCTAAAGTTTGGACTGTAAAAGAATCACGGCGTTTCAGATTTCGCGCATAATGCGTGGTTTATATTAAAAGTGATTGCACTACAGAATGGGTTGGTTTCCTTCAGTCAAAAGTAGTACTTTTTGTCCACTGAAATTGATAGAATAAGCAAAAAATAATAATAATAACATGGACCCAGAAAATACTTTTATTTTCCCAACAGTTTATTTTCAATTAATTTTTTAAATTTTCCGATTCTGAAAACAAGGCGTGGTCTTTATGACGTCACAAATGATGCAATTTGGCGCATCATTCTACCACGTTTCCACGTTATGATAATCAAACAGCGAATTAAAATTGCGCTCTACGCTTGCTGCCAACCATATTGTTGCCAATACACGTGAGTAAAGATGCGCATTAAATACTTTGGACCGTGAATGGCAACACTGAATGGCATTTGATCATTTGTGATGTCATCGGCAGTAGCGTTAAACGATGAAAGAGCACCGATTTAAGTAATTTTTTAAAAATATTAAACTTAAAGAAGTTATTTAAAAAATGGTCAGATCCTATGTTTTTAGGCATGCTCTTTCCAAAAAAATACTTTTAAAATTATGGAAACGACCTCATTATGTCTCCGTATACTGCCGTGCTAAGCGCAAAAGCCGCATTTGCAACTGAGTTCAAAATGAGCAAATGCCGTTTAAAGTTTTGCATCTGAATGTATTTGATTCAGAAGCAACTTTTTCAGAGTGTTTTGAGGAATATTTTCCATTGACAAATGACCATATAAAACATTGTATTTATGTGAAATATGTGACACAGAAACATCTGGTGGTCGTAACTCAATTTTGATAAAAAGTGCAGATGTGGCTTTTGTGCTTAGCACGGTAGATCTAAGAATTGCTGATCCAAAGATCGAGTGGAATCCGATAAAATGGAATGTGTTCCTGATTTTAGTTCTATCCCAATATTATTTTGCAGAATTATCACCAGTTCTATAGTTACGGTTTCAATTACAATACCAAAACACACTTTTTTCAAACTTTTAAAATCGCATACATATTTATTTACAACACCTTTTCACCGTGCTAACCCCCCAGAACTCCCGCCATGAGCAGCATACTCCCAACAAGAAGGAAAACTTTTTTGCTTTATTGATTCATCAAATATATTTTTACACCAAGTATTATTACTATGTATAGCATGAGGTGTTTAAAAAGTAGTAATTTTTTTTTTTTTTTTGAATTTCGAGGAAAATGGGTGGCGTAAAGGAGAACCTCACTAGTGCGAGTTCTCATGCCAGTTATTTCAACACTAGCTCTGGAAGGTTAAATCCGTCAAAACGATCGTGGACTGATTTTAATAGCTAATATTAAATCTGATGTTATAAAAATGATAGACTTTTTTGCTTTATCTCTATTTTTTCATTGCACAGAACTTTACAATTATCTTTGAGAACGTGAGGAATTAGAGAACTACCTGTAGAGAAGAGTATTACGATGAATAATAATTTAAAACCATTTGTGTTATGCTGCATTCATCGAAAATAGTATGCAATTTGGAGCTTTTTTGTGAAGATTGACATAAACGATGAATAATAATTTGAAACTATGTGTGTTATGCTGCTTTCACCGAAAATAGCATGCAGTTTGGAGCTTTTAAGTGAAGATTGATATAAATCGCCTCGTTTTAACTTTGCATCTTACTATTTTGTATCACTTTAGTCTCATTCTTCTAAATAATCTAAAGAACATACCGCAAAGAAACAAAACGTTCATCTTTGTAAAGGAAAAAAATAAGCGATAAAATCAGCATTAGATAAGTATGACTACTTAACGTGAGAAGTGCAGAACTTTTTCTGCACAGAAAAAGGTTTCTTGTGACGCCAAAACACGCTAAACGAGTATTTCCCAACTTTTTTTGACATAGCTAGTTTTGTCAAAACAAACAACGTAAGTAGAAGCACAAATTTGTAAATTACAGCAGACACGTGTTTCGGCGTTACAGGGAACGCCTTTTTCAATGCAAAAAATAATGAGCCATGGATGAAAACACATCCGACAAAAGCTCTAATTTACAAATTTGTGCTTCTACTTACGTTGTTTGTTTTGACTTTACTATTCAGCACAAAGGTATTTATTTATCTTATAGCTAGTTTTATTCAAAACATAATGTACTGAAAAAGCGTGCTTCAAAGATGCAAAGTACTCCTTTTTAACTGAAAATAATCATCATATGGATAGAAAGCTGTTCGAAGAAAACCGATAAATCATGACAAATCTTTCAACTGTAAACTCATTTTTCGGAGTTGAAAAAGAGGTTCCTTGCAACCCCGAAATATGTGTCTGAAACTCTTATTGTTGTTTGTGCAATTTAATGATTTCTGTTTTTAAATTTCGCATTTAAATTGCAATAGGTCTATTTTCTTCCATGAGAAATGGATTTCGCATACTTACAAAACGCTTTAGTAAAATTTTTGTGTCAAGCTTTGCGTTTTGCTGATGTTGACTTTTATTCGAACATACAGCCCACGAATTTAGTTACTAATTTAAACAAGATGAATAGTCATTCAGGTGAAGTTCAAGACACTTCAATTTTTCTTTTATTATGTTTGCCGTTTTGAGAAAATCTTTACTGGTGAAGTTATGAAATAAGTTTTCTACTCTTTATTTTGCAAAGGAAAAAAGCAAGCAGTACTGTCCACAGTTCATTTCATCATTAAATAATTCTGAAGCTATTTTTAAAGTTAATGAAATTCCTATATTGCAATATTCTATGCAATATTATACATGATAGATATCTTGTGTTGTTGAGAAGAACAAAAGGGGAGTTTCTAACCAGTTGGAAATTTTAGTTTGCTACATTTAAGTTGCACTAAATTTATCAAAAGAATTTATCTAGCATTCGATTTTTGATACGACTCAAAGTGGTGGGAAAATTAAGAACTAGGCAAATAATTAAATTTAAAAGGCTTTAGTAATTACCATGTACATTATTTCTCTAGTGTGTTCCGTTGTGTTGACGCTATAACTTTTGCAAAAGGGAGTTATCATTTTAAAATTTTATCCTCCCCCCCCCCCCGCCGCGCGCTTTCCGTGAAAAACAAATTTACGATTCACATTTTGCCTGCGGTAAAAAAAATATCCTTAAAAGAAATGAATGGGTTCTTTCCGTTAAATTGTTGAACTGTTAAAAAGAAGCTCAAAAAAGGCTCAGTCGGTACAGCTACAGACTTTCAACCGAATGGTTCCGGGATCGAGTACCTGTTCGAGTGGTCTGTTTTTGAGCAATTTCGAAGAAAGAATTTTGAGCACAACATTAAAGCATTAAAATAAACACATCAAAAATGCTCATCGCTTTATTAACCAAGCATGTTTTGTTTTATGCATTTTTAATCCAGTTTCTCAATTAATTCGCGAGTTATTGATTCCGGTAATTTTAACCTGGCGAATATGTCAATTTTTACATATATAGTGTTTCTACACGATATTTTTACGTCAGGGCATCGAATTTCGAGCGCGAATGCTTCACATCACACGGGTCAACTGAGACAGTGAGAAGCAAAGGGATGTAAGTGGACATTTTCAAGTTTTGAGTAAAACGCGTATAAAGATTACGTCATAGGTAGGCTTTCATTGATATTTTTTTTTCAAAATCATGCCATACAGCAGCACCTACCAGGGCCACAAGTATTATTTCTTGCCCCAAGACAGAGGAGGGGTTCACCTACCATTTGTACTGGTTATCTCCGAATTTTTAATTTTGCCACTTGCATCCCTTTGCTTCTCACTACTTCAACTATAGTTGAGAAAAACCTAACCTGGCAGCCTCGTACCGCTGCGATTATGGCCTGCTTAGCTTTCACAATGCCGACAGGTTCGGTTTGCCCCAACTGTAGCTATTTCTTAATCTTGGATAAGTGTTCACTAGTTCAGGAGCCTATCTTCCGTTTCGTAACGACAAATGCAACGAAACCATTAAAGTGCGAGCGGGTTGGTTGAAAATAGAGAAATTTCGACTCAAAGATACTGTAATTAAATGAAAACAAGGTCTTAATCACCTCCTCCGTTTCTGTAGCAGATGAAGGGAAATCTCCAGACGTTCCCCAGGTCGACGGCGAACCCGATCACTGCGAGGAGGAACTCGGCCTTCTGGTCCCAGGTCTCCCTCTCGGGCGGGCCCTCCCGGCCCGTCAGGGCGATGCTGGTCGTGGGCAGCCCCTCGCCCGAGAGCTCCACCTTGAGCGGCAGGCGCCGCGCCTCCGAGGACGGGCTGTTGCCCGACATGCCTCCGCGAATAGTTTGAGCCAACTGTTGCTCGCCCGAGGGAGCGGGGAGCCGACAGGGGGCGCGTCGCTCCTTGCCGAACAAGGCAAAAGTTTTAGAATGGAATGGGATCGTTTCCAAAATTTTAAAAGTATTTTTTTTCTGAAAGAGCACGCTGAAAAACATAGGATCTGACTATTTTTTAAATAATTTGAATTAGTTTAATATTTTTAAAAAATTACTTTAACCGGTGCGCTTTTATTGCTTACGCTTCTGCCGAAGAAATCACAAATGATGAAATGCCATTCACTGTTGCCATTCACAGGGCAAAATATTTAATTTGCATCTTTACTCACGGGTATTGGCAACGACATGCTTGATAGCAAGCGTAGAGTGCTTAATATATCAAGAAGCGAATAATATTTAATTCGCTTCTTGATTATCATAACGTGGAAACGGGGTAGAAAGACGCGCCAAAGTGCATCATTTGTGACGTCATAAAGACCACACCTCATTTGAAAAATCGGACATTTAAAAAAAATAATTAAAAAATAACTTTTGGGAAAATGAAAGAATTTTCTGGGTCCATATTATTATTATTATTATTTTTTGCTTATGCTATCAATTTCAGTAACTAAAAGTAGTATTTTTGACTGAAGGAAACAACCCCATTACAGCCACTAACTCGAGCTCCGTCAGAATGTTGTTTCCGTATTTTTGTATAGTCACAAGTCTTGGGATAATACTGTGACACAGTCCTGACAAACACAGAGGTCTGACTTTCGCTTAGTTTCCATGCTCAGGGCACTTAAATTTTCCTGCCTGTTTCTGGTGGTTGATTTACTTTATACAGTAGTGTCTTCGACACATGCAGTGGTATAGCCAAGGGGCGGGGGGAGGGGTTCAAAAACTCACTTCTGCGGACACTGCCGTTGACCCGCCCACGGCAAAATAGCAGTAAAATTGATGGGAATTGAACGAAAAAATAAGCAACACAATTGCATATACTTGTTCAAGTTTAAAAAAAAAACCCTCTTATCGATGCATAAAACAGCATGAAAGATTTTTATTGGACAATCCTCATCCTCAAGGCATTGATCTTGAGGTTCCATCTACTAATATTGTAAAGGGAGAGGGAGAGAGAGGGGATTTTTTGTATGTTTGTTATGTTCCGGGTAATCTGCAAAACCTCTGAACCTATTTGAGAAATTCCTTCACTATATGAAAGGTGGATTTTTACTGAGTAATATAGGCTATAAGTTATACATACCTGTCTTTATACTAATTTTTAAAACTAATAAGTTATCTTTGCTACCAGTACGTTCGTACTGTTTTACTCTTAGACACGTAAAAAACAATTCTGATTGAATGTTTATCCCTGGTAAAAAGTCATCTTCGAGCGATATGCTGAGGAAGAGAAAAGGAATACCGTTGTCAGCTTTTAAGAAGCATCAAATGATTTGTAGAATGTAAGGCCATCCTTCTCAGAGTTGTAATTTTGCTTCAGAGATTACATGCATGCGAAAATATAAAAAAAATATGCTAATGAAGTCGCATGAGTTGCATTTAGTTTAGAAAGTTCTTAAGTCAAAGAGTAATTGCACATAGTTCCGTTCATTTACAGTTAAGAATTAAAACTTTAACGAACAAAGAAATCACCAAAGAAGAGGAAAAAAGAAATAAAACACGAAAGAAATCACCAAGGAAGAGGAAAAAAGAAATAAAAATGATGTGGAGAATTATTCTTCATGATGACCGTATCTAAGCGTTTAAAACGAAATAACAGCATCCAATAACCGATAAGTTGAGCAAGCTCATATTACACTTTTTTGCAAAGCCTACCTTGTGAAATTTCTTATGCACTTTCACCAGCAGTTAGCGATATGTATCTAAAATAGCAGTAAAATAATTCATAGGAATAATAAAAGCAATTGAGCACCGTTTATTAACCAGGAGAAACAATTGGAACTGCAGATTAGAAAATTAGCATCTTGTATAACTATTTTTATTTGAGTGTGTGCATTTTTTAAAATTGGCGCACAAATGTCACATAAAATTGGTTGAATTTTCAATGTATATTCTAAGCAACGCAACATTTACGTAATATTTCAGTATTAGGACTTGTTTCGAAACTATTTTTTAAATATTGTTGTTAATTTATTTATTTATTTATTTATTTATTTATTTATTTATTCCTTTTCTCCATGTTTTAGTCTTAAAGGGACGCAGTTAAGTATTCTGCGAAATGTATAAACCTTTTGAGTGTTACAACTGATTCAGTGACTACTTCTACTGTTTGCTGAAACTAGTTTCAAATTAATTTATTTTTTGGAACCCTCTGTTTTTTTTTCTGAAAAAAAGGTAAATTTTTGAGGGGGTTTTTTTTTTCAATTTTTCAAGGCCAAATAGAGCCGGCTAAATATTAAGCAAATTTAGCGAAATTTTTTGGGGGATCTAACAGATCCATATTGCAACTTTTCTCTACTATCCAAAAACAGATTTTCAAAAAAAGTTTTTTCGGCCCACCCTAATATATACCGTTATTTTGAAAGTGCATACCTTTTTCGATGACACAGTAACAAAATTAATCTATTGACGCAAAAATTTAGCTTCAAAAACACGAACAAATGGTGTATCTAAAGTAGAAATATTATAAAAAATATTTTATCACTTTATATCCATGTTTTGATTTTTAAATATCCTTGATCACTCATTTTATATATATCTCATATATATATATATATATATATACATCTCATATATATATATATATATTTAATATTTGGACTCAACTGTCCTGAATTTTGAGAAAAACCTTTTCTTTTTGTTTGTTAGTGTAAAAAATGTTGAATTGTTGCACACGGTATTGGGATGCCGTTCTGTCTCGCTATTTAACTCTATACTTGGATAGATAACACTTAGCAATTATATGTAGTAGCTTGATTATTTACATAGAGAAATGGCATTATCAACTGACAACATACTTTCAGATATTTAAATACTTGTGAAGAATTTTGAAACAAAAACGAATAAGAGAAACTAACAAAAAAGATCAATTTAGTTTGGTTTGTCATAACTTTCAAACCAAAGGGTTAATACAACGTAAGCATGAACCTATCCTGATCAAGAGGAAATTCTTGAAGATAATGTTAATATTGGAAAAGTCTCTTGAAGAGAAATTACAACTGGCTATATCAATAATAATAATAATAATAATAATAATAATAATAATAATAATAATAATAATAATAATAATAATAATAATAATAATAATAATAATAATAATAATAATAATAATAATAATAATAATAATAATAAACTAGAAAGTCGCCCGTCAAGGTATGACGAGTGAAGATTGCTTCTACTCTTCTGCATTTCAACGAAGTAATTGCCTGTTTGATGATATTTTGATAGTTGAAATTTTAACCTTAACTCCAGTGGATTAACCCTAAACTCCAGTGGATAGCGTTAATTTTCAACCATTTTTTTTGTTCTTTTTGATTTGATTTGAATTCGAGTTTTTTTTATTCTTCTCTCTCCTAAAATGACTGTCTTACCAGTAAAACAATTAAGTTATTAAGTTATCGGATTCAGTTCACCCTTGTCAAAATAAAGCAATTCCCAGCATGTCAAACATTACCAAGAAATATTATCAAATTATCATGCAACGGTGCGAGTTTCATTGTTGATGACGTCAGCGTTACTCGATCATTTGCTATTATATATATATATATATATATATATATATATATATATATATATATATATATATATATATATATATATATATATATATATATATATATATATATATATATATATATATATATATATATATATATATATATATATATATATGTATATATATATATATATATATATATATATATATATATATATATATATATATATATATATATATATATATATATGAGGATACTGCGCAGAAAAGCAAACACACTCACAAAAAATATAATTTATCCAAAACCAGCGAGAAGGAGATCGAATTATTTGAAGATGAAGGGCTTCGAGACAATTAAAAGAGGTGTATCACACATTATTAACAGTATTACAGAAAGCGTATTTCCAACTGCAGGAAATTAGCACACTAAAACGAATTCCAGGCTCAGTGAAAAGTCAATAGGTGCATTATGTTTCTAACTAATTGATTTATTATTATAACATTTGTTCCTTTATTTTATATTTTTCCAAAATTAGTTTTTATAAGTAGTGCACTTTTTTGCCCAATTATGAAATATGGGAAAGAAACAGTGTTTTTTTTTTTTTTGCAGATCATTTTCTGCGAAAGTTCTAATACCAGTATTAATGCCGGTATTCTGGTATCACGATTTTTAAAATACCGAATACCGGTATTGCACGTTCTGTCCGGTATTGCAATCCCTGTGTACAACTGAATGTTAAGAAACACAAAACGTCCATGAATGAAGTACTTGCTTCGAATTTCTACTGCGATTCATCTATTTCAAGATCTCAATCTTTTCTTCAATTAAAAGCGTAAAAAAAGCACGTTTGAGCTCTGAAATTCTCCTTTTAGCATTAAATTTAATAAGATAAATAAATACCTTTGTGCTGAGCAGTAGAGTAAGAAATAAACAACGTCAGAAAAGCTTCTTTTGTCGGATGTCTTTTCATCCATAAGCTCATTAGTTTTTGCATTGTTAAAGACGTTCCCTGTAACGCCGAAACACGTGTCTGCAGTAATCCGCGAATTTATGCTTTTCTGACGTTGTTTATTTCTTACTCTACTAAATTTAATGTTCAAGCCTCTTGCTTGTTTTCCCTACACTGATACTCATGGTGCAGAGAAACAACTTTTACGGAAGTCTTCTTAGTTCTCATTTTTTTAATAATATACGAGCAAATGCATATACCAGAACATATAACATATATATATATATATACATAATATGAATCGAATTGAAAGAAGAAGAAAATGAAGAAGAAGAAAAAGAATTGAAAGAAGTGAAAGATCGAAATTAGAGACTGTCAACATTCACCGGTGATTCACTGGAAATATTCAGTCTTTCGCCGATTTCTTGCCGTGTGAAGTTGCATTAATTGGCAAATGTTGGACCTAGACCAGAAACCAGAGGTTGAAACCAGATTTCGGCCTTTTACTGTAACATATCTGTGCACTAGGAGAGAGCGGGGTACAGTGAGACAAACCACTTAAGGCAAAAATAGGGACATTTTCTGACGATTCCATTAAAAATTCATTTATAACTAACCTTTCGATTCCAAATGACATTTCAAATAAAGTAGATCATTATCTTCTGTATAGTATAGATAAAAATGATACAAAACAGCCTTCTTGCTCTAGTGTAGCAGTGAGTGTTTTCCTAGGTTATTAAAGTTTTAGAGAATATTCAAAGATTGAATATAGAAACGTTTGAGTAATGAAGAAAGAGCATAAAAAGGGTGAAAGAGTCTATTGTAAAGTTTTAGAAGGAGAAAACCTAAAAACTAGAGAAATGAAAAAAAAAAGTCAAACACATAGGAAAAATGTTTAAAACATTTTGACCCAACTAAAGACATTCAATTGGGAATCTGATATTTTACCAGATTGTGTTGGGGTCTTTCCATATAAAATCAACAAATTTTCGGAAATTTTCATGCCGCATCATTTTTGATTTTGATGAAATTTTGTAGGTAATAATATGTACCATTATATTCTGAAAATCCCAACGGTTATATTTGTTTCTTGAGAAAATTTTATTCCTGAGGTACAGTTATTTTTTTGCTCCACGGGTGAGTGAAATTCGGTATTTTTTATTTTTTTTCTAAAAGCTGTAGTAAATTTATTTAAATTAGTAGGAAGATCAAACACGGCTTGTATGTTGCAAAAGTGAGAGAATGAACTTTTATTTGTGCATCGATCTGTGGAGTAGGTAATAAAATTTGAAAATGCTACAGTAAAAAGCCGTTACATTGCCCTTTAAATCAGAACAAAAACTCTTGTTTTTCAAGGGAGTAAAAGAGATATAAGACAGAGATATAAGAGAGATATAAGTAATACAACGATAACTTTTGCATTGCTTAAAATAGGTCAAATAGACTGGAAAAATACCTAAAAAAATAAAATCTAACCTGATTTCATTGAACTACTTTTGCAAAATGTAATCTTAAACAACAAATAGTTCTCCATTTTTATTAACCTTATTTACCAAACATAATATTTCATCAAAAACAAACGTTTTATTTAAAGGTTTATATCTCTTTCAACCTTAAACAAGTATGTTGTGGCCATCACGAAACTTTCTTCTATATTTTTCCTTTTTCTGATCCCTCCCCATGCTTGATGAGGAAGCAATATTCTCAACAAAAATAAAATTACACATGCAAAAACTTGACGACCATCCCAATGTCTGAATTATTGCAAAAACAAAACAAAGAGCGAAAATTGAAAGTTACTTTAAAAGCCTTACTTGAATTAATTACAAATATTTTATTTATTAACAAACATAAGATGGCAACAGTTATTAATTTTAAATCATTGAGATAATATTTCCGATCATTTCCATACAATTAAAATCACGAGAAATACGCAGACGACAATCTATTATGATTTATCTTTCTTATGTTGCATTAATAAAACTATTTTTATTCGCAAAAAAAAAAAAAAAAAAAATCAACACCTCTTGGAGCGATTGGAGTCAAAATTGAACCAAAGCCTGTTTACGTATGGATTCACATATATTCCAAATTTCAACCAGAACGTAGCATTACTTCTTGAGATAGGGCACTCACAATGGAAAAAAAAGAACGGGTGATTGCGCTACCCCCCTTTTTAGCTGTTGACACCAAAATAAAATCAACTCTTATACCTACTAAGGGCTACTCTTCAAAAAATTTTTGTTTGATTCCGTTCGTTATTTCTTGAGATACAGCAGTCACAATTGACGACAAAAAACGTTCTATAACTCAACCCCCGTTTGAGCTATTGACACCAAAATTGAATCAGCACCTGCTCCTGTTAGGGGCAACACATGGACCAAATTTTGTTTGATTCCGCCAATTACTTCCTGAGGAATAGCAAGCACGCGTAACTCAAAAAACGTCCCATTGCTCCACCCCCCTTGGAGGAATTCGCGCCAAAAACTAATGGGCACAAGTTCACATAGGGGCACATATGTGTACTAAATTTCGTTCAATTTCATGCGGTAGTTTTTGCTGTAGAGCGGCCACAAAAAACTGGTCACACACATACACACAGACAGACATTTTCCAAAAATAGTCGAAATGGACTCAGTACAACTCAAAACGTTCAAATCCGTCAAAATTCGAAATTCGAAAATTTGCACGAATCCAATACTTTCTTCTATATATTAGATATAGACGAAAGTAAAAACAAGACAGTTTTCGTTTCGTTTTAAAAGGTAATGTAACGGCTTCTTACTCTTCTTCTTCATCAGCACAACAGCCTGGTGTAGGCCAAGGCTTTCTCCGTCTGCTTCCTCCAGGCGGTACGACACGTTGCCAGGTTTCTCCACCTGCTCACTCCCAAAATTTTAAGGTCCTTCTCAACACTATCCAGCTACCTTGTTGCTGGTCTTCCTCTTCTCCTTGTACCCTCAATCCTTGAAAAAGTTAGCTTTTTAACCGGGTCCAGATCTGCACGCATAAATACGTGCCCCAGCCATCTGATTCTATTGGCTTTAATTACTCTTAAGATGTTAGGTTGTCGGTATTTACGGTATACTTCAAAGTTATATAAACTTCTCCAAGTGTCATTTTCTTTTACTGCTCCAAAAATTGCCCGAAGGATCTTTCTTTCAAAAATGAGAAGTCTGTTTTCCTCTGTTTTATTAATTGCCCATGTCTCACTACCGTATAAAATGATCGGTCTTATGAGGGTTTTGTATAGGTTTATTTTTGTATTAATGGAAAGGAGCTTAGATTTTAATTGACTCCTTAAGCCAAAGTAGCATCTATTTGCCATCAAAATTCGATTTCCGATTTCAACTTTAAACTCATTCTTACTGGTAATAAGTGCACCCAAGTATTTAAACTGGGTGACTCCTTCAAAAGTATAGTTTCCAATATTAAGCGGCTGCACATCTTGTATTCTAGTGCTCGCAACCAAAAACATAGTTTTTCCTCGTTTACAGTCAAGCCCAATTCCTTGGCAGCGCTCTCAAGGGCAACAAATGCCTCGATCACATCCTGTTTTCTTCGCCCAACGATGTCGATATCGTCCGCGTATGGCAATATCTGTATAGTTCTCTGCAGGATTGTGCCTCTAGTGTTGATACCTGAGTCTCGTATAACCTTTTCAAGAGCTAAATTGAACAAAAAATTTAAGACAGAGAGTCTCCTTGTAGGCTTCTTACTCTAGCGTTTTCAAATTTTTATCACATAATAAACATCCCGTTTTCGAGGAGTGAAAAAGCTCATTTTTCATTTTTTCTTACGTTGAAACTATTTTTTCATCATGAAAGACTACTAGTATCAACCTATTTTTGCTGTGGATATAGTATGCATAACTAACTACAACTGGAAAAAAAATAACTTCCTACTGTAAGACCCTCATCGGTTTCTTTAGGTTCGAAATGACGACACTTTTTCAACCATGATTTGACAACCAAAAATTTCTAATTAGGCTTAACTTAAATCGTTTCTTTTTATGCACAAATAAAAGTTCAGTCTTTTACCTTTACAATAAGCCGTGTTTGATCTTCCTACCAGTTTAAATAAAGTCACTAGAGCTTTTAGCGGCGGAGCAAAAAAAAAAGTTAAATCTCAGGGGGGGGGGGGGGGGAATTCCAAGAAAAAATATAACAGTGTGAAGAACTTGCTGAGAAAATCGGTCGCCAAGTTGGAGACATTTGAATTAAAATATGGGAACATTTCCAAAAAGTGGAAAACGACAAAAACTCTTTAGAAGATGGAAAAAATTTAGAATCTTCTCACCCCGAGATTCAAAGAGTTGTTTGGAAATGTCCACCCTGCTTGGCGCTCAGGTATAAGAGCTTTGAAAATAAAACAAGGAGACGCAATCAGATAAGATTGAGATACACCACACGGACAACTTTGTGCTTAAATGCGACACATTGAGACAATCTCTGGGAGTAATCTGAATAATTTTCCTTTGTTATTGGTAGTCATTAAATAGTATTGCGCCTTTGGACTAATTTTGTAAATAATCAAGCCTAATTATTCACTGTTGCAAATGGTTTTAAATGCTGCTGCTGTTAGTTTTTACATTCTTAAAATCGTTTTCTCCCAGTTTCGCAGACACTGAAATTTCCTTCTCCCTCTTAATGTCTCAAAAGGTAAGATTGAAAAAGAAAATCAGAGGACATGGAAATTTTGTGTCGACGAAATGATGGGGTTACCAGTTCGAAATCTACTCATCATTATTGTGATGACCCAACAATTTTTAGCAATTAGTTTTTGACATTTTTAGGTATTGATTTCATTTGAACTCACGTTAATAATTTCACATAGCTCCAATACTTGAGATGGTTCATTGTTCATTCTTCCGTGGTGGCAATATGTGAATTTATAAGATATTTAATTTAGAAGGCGGGATTTTCCACTGCTGCTCGAACGTTATTATAATTTTTCTTTTTTTCGTTTAGAAAAATCGAGAAGTAGTTCTGAAGTCAAAGTCATTCATTTAAACTGAGTTTAGTTGCCAACATTGTATTTCGTCGAATGTATTATTGTACCATAACATCAGGCTGGGAAATACTGTTTTCTCCATAACCTTCTATACCGGTATTTTTACTAAAAATCATGCACTAACAGCTTCTTTGATAGGATTTTCGCTACAATGTGTCTTTCCTCCAAAACAAATAACTAATAAGCATTGGTCAATCGTAACTAGTTTCAATTCGTGAATTTCATGGCCAGTTATCATTTGAATTCGATAGAGACACTCTTTAAAACTGATTAGGAATTCTGCTCTTCATTCACTCTACTTACCTAATTCACTGTATCTGGGAAACGAGCGTTGCCCGGGCACGGGAACTTCAGCGGAAAATTTCTTTATTCATTTGGAATGTCTGGCATTTCACCACCTCTTGTGAGACCGCCATAGTAGCGGAGCATGATCATCCAACATTTTGGTTCTCCAAGAACAGCGGGGTTCCACTAGTCTGCACACCAATAACTAATCGAATAATAAGCAATCGAAAAATTTGAACAAAAATCGAAGAAAAAACATAATGGAACCGTTTATTTAAAAAGCTAGTAAATTACCAAATTCGAAAATTTCCAAAAAGCATTTTTATCAAAAAATTAAACGTTTTCGATAAGAGTTACGACATTGAAGTGAAAGCCTCTATGCTTTGAAGTTCTGATCCTCAACCTATTTGTGTGACGTACGTGACGTAGTTGTTTCTTAATTGCTGTCGAAAACAATGAAAAATAATAATTATAAAATTAGTTTTGTTAATAAATTTATTAAATTAATTTAAAGGCTGAACTTATGCAAGCATATATTTGGGGATGTATTTGTGTGGAACTGTTCCTCTGAGATCAATACATTATATTTTTCTGATTTTTCAACGTTTTTCATGAAACAAAGTAAAATTATTGATTAACATTTGCCGAATTTTGACTCCTTCTTACTTGTAGCTCTCGTCTATGCAGTAATCAGGCTCTGAATAAAGAGTGGGCCTTTCATTGCACTGAAGGTAAAGTTGGAAGTGGAAAGTGCAGTCAAGAAAATTGGAGGAGTTCAGAATTTGACATCTTCATCACCATCATGGAGAAGTTGAATTCCCAGTTGAACTGAATTTACGAGAAACACAATATCTATTGCAATGATTGCTGCTAACATAAATATCTGCACCTCAAAGTCAGAATAACATAATTCACACCATCACTACTTTGCAGCAGAGAGAAAAAAAAAAAACATTTTTCTAGTGCATACAAAGGTCGGAACTTGGTCGGGAAATAATTTATAAAGGGATGTTTTTTATGGTATTACGTTGATACGGCTCAATGTGAAACACGATTCTAGAATCATCTAAAAACTAAAGCGTAGGTGACGAATAATCGCATTCTGAAACAAATTGTGAGGACATCAGGAGAGGAAAACATGCAATCTTCCGATTACTTTTATCTAATATTTTGCTTTTAAACAAGAAGTTCCGTCCAGAGATAAACGAGCCTACTTTCTCGTATACCAATATCGACCTTCTAGTATCTGATCTAAATTCTTACAATTAGCTAAAATTGCAAATTATTTATACCATATTTTTAAAAAGATTCTAAGCCGATTTCTAGAAATAAAATATGGCTCGCCCATCTAAAGAATTAGATGCGTAAAAAACAAATAAACGAACAAATAAAGTAGCAGCACCTTTTAAACAAAGCAGCAAATGCATTTCATTGCATTAAAAAATCTTTAGCCGCTTTCAAAAAGAAAAAAAAATACCATTAATAAACTCAATAAAATAAATACATCAAATCAAAAAATAATCGTTTGTTTTTCCCCTGGTGTCATTTTTTTTTAATGAATTAATGAAATTTCAAAAAGAAATCAAAACAATAAATTGTCAACTAAAGAAATAATTTTCATTGTCGAAAAAAAAAATCTTGTGCGCATGTCTCAAAGTAGAAACATAAAGGATTCCGAATTTCTCCGCAAAAAACTGAATACATAAATTAAAACTTCAGATAGAAAATAAAAATAAATCATATTAATAATAATTATTTCACAGTAAATACCATAGTTACGGAGTCGAAATCGGAGTCAATCTCATTTTGGGATAAAAGAGTCAGATTCGGGAGCCGAAAGTGGTTAATTCAAAGACTCGGTGTTTGAATTGGTAATTTCCCTTGAAGTCCGCAACTCTGCCAATGTTTGCGGAGTCGGAGTTGCACTTATTTCTAGATAATGGAGTCGGAGTCGACTATCCAAGAGTCGGAGTCAGTCTTTTTCCTCCGTGTATAATTTTTTGCCAAAGCTACGAAGTCAAAGTCGAAGTCGGGGAGTCGGAGTCCGACAAATTTTCGGGCACAGGAATCGGATCGAGGTGAGTTGCCCCGAAATTCTCGGAGTCGGAGTCAGGAGTTTGTCGTCAAGAGCTATTTCCAACAAAACTTGTTTGAAGTAAATCCGCCTTCAAGTGCGGAATCTACATTGACTTTCAGTTTCCCCGTAGGCGCTAATGTTAAGGGGTTTGAGCTGTTCAAAATTAAACGGAAAATTGTTCAAATCAAAAAGATATTATATATATATATATATATATATATATATATATATGTTTTTTATCAAAATCTTTTTCCTACAAAGTTTCTTTGAAGCAAATTCCCCTCTAAGTTCCGAATTGCCTTGAATTTCTCCGTAGGCACTAATAATAAGTTTTTTTGAACTGTTCAAAATTGAACGAAAAATAGTTCAGATCAAAAAGTGAAGTATAGGAATGAGGTGTCCTCGCCAAGATCTTTCGAACGAAAAAAATTTGTTCGAATCAAACTATTCACTCAAAAGTTATTAGAGGGGAGGGGACAGACAGACCGACAGACATTTTCCCTCATCTCAGTACTCTACACTCCTGTTTGTGAAAATTGCAACACCACGAAGGACTTATGCAGTGAGCTGAAAATTGCAGGAAATGTTAAATAGAGCATGATATGCAAATGATTAGAACTGCAGATCGGTAGCGCATGCGTATGCTGAGCAGCGCCCTCTGAACGGCGGATCGAACATTGCATTTCATAATATCATAACTAGCTTCTAATGTTTTCGATACAATGTACAATGATATTTGGGGCAGAAGATACATTAAGGTCTACGGGGAGTAGACATCTTTGGACATAAGATGGCCGCCGTTCCGAAGTTGTTCAATCTCTCCGTATTTGGAATCTCTAACGTCAGCTCGCGATGAGAGACACCTGGTGCGTATGGCGCTGACGGACCGCACAGTTTCTTCTAGACAATAGGGAAGTATCAACCTATCAAATATTCCAATTTTAACTATTGCACAATGTTGACAGGCTTACAAAACACAAAAATTCACCATGACCGGATTTTTAAAACAAACGATTGATTTTTTATGAATTTTTTAAAGAGCGGATGCGCAAAAAAGAGGTGTGGCCTAAAACGTCAGCAGCTGACGTCATTTCCCTGTTCCGATCAGAGCTCCATTTCCATGCCGTGTTGCGCCTACCAAGAGGTGAATAGCACTGTCTTTTTCAGCCTTTTTAAAGACTTTAACCAGCATTTTTTCCATCATGGAGCTAGGATTCACGAAAGGTCAATCCAATAACCTTCCTCAAGTAAAGTCATTCATGGTGTTTGACTTTTTTCGAAAGGACGAGGGATTTAATGTCCTAGAAGTACGGGGAGTGAAACAACAAAGTTTCACCATTGTTATTCTTTAAAATTGTACGTACATATCCGTCTATGTTTGCAGTTCATATTATTCGCATTAGTTTCCCTTATCAAGATTGATCATTTCCATTTGTGTGTCGATGGTTTTTTTTATCTGAATATATAAATTACAATGTAAGAGCGCTATTCCAGTTCTTACTTGGTGGCGTTTAATGAGGCGCGCATTTTGTAACAACCCTACTGCAAGTGATTCCAGTACTAAGTTTTAGAGCAGTTTTTGCATGAAAATTTTTCGCTTTGTTGGCAATAAAAGTTGATCTGCTTTTTTTTTGTGGAAAATTGTTTTAAATCCATTAATACATGTTAATTATCCTTGAGTTTTTGTGCAACTTAGCAAAAAAAGGAAAAATATATTTTTTTGCTCTTTTTATAAAAATAATAAATTTGAAAATGGTGTTCATTTCATAAAATAAGTACCTTTTTGCATGTGAGAAAGGTCTTGTATATATAGAAACGTTTCTGGTGATAAACTGAAAATTTATTTTTAAATTATCAATTTGTAATAGTTAAAATTTGAAGATAGTTTGAATGTTAAAAAGAAAGTATTAATAGTTTTTGCATTGTTATTAAAATGGTAATAGTAATGCATCTATTACTTTCTATTTAAGTTTATTGTGCAGGGTTTAAATTCCTTTGTTTACTTGCATTTTTTTAAAAATATCTCATATGCTTATTAAACATTTATTTATGAACAGTTGTGAACATATATTTCAAACTGTATTTCTCACTTGACATAGTTTTTAATTAAAATGCAGTGCAAATTTTCATTTTCAAATTTTAATTAATAAACACACTTGAAAACACTTCTTTCGAAGATCCTGCTGGGACGGAACAATAACAAATCGCTTGTGAGGAGTTTTTTTAGATGTAGATACGCATCCAGGAACGAAGCAATACTTGTAATTGATTCTACTAGCCATGACAAAGAAAATCAAATTAAAAACAATCGCAGAATGCATTAAACCCTACAGACAGCAAAGGATTTTCACTAGCCTTTTATGCGCGCTGCTGTTAGAAGGCTCTTGTTTTCCCGCGCCTTCCCCCAAAGATCGCCAAGCACTTCTTTGCCCTAGCCAACAACGCCGCCTCGCAGCGCGGCAGTGACGTCAGTCAAAGGACTTACAAGCAAATGACGTCGCTCGCGCGTGAACTTTAAAAAATTATTTAAAAAAAAAAGTATTAGTCGTATCGTAAAAATTTTTTCGCAGATGATGTTCATGTATGTTACTCTATCATACAAAAATAAAATTAGAAAATCGAATACTTCCCTATTGGCAGCACAGTGGTCAACAGCTACAGGTGTTTCACTGTGTGCTTCATCAATTCGGACGTCTGCTGCAGCGTGAGCTGCGCGGAAGGATTCCTTTTTACAGGACTCCTCTCAAGCAAAACCATCGCCGCCTGCGGCTACAATGGACCAATGTGCATAGGAGCTGGCGTGCTGATTGGCAGCAGGTCCATTTACGTCCATTGCGTTAACAGTAAGCTAACGTTTACTAAGCTACATTCGATCGGAATCGTAATGCAATGTTGAGCATTCAACACTCAACAGTCCTTCTGGAATAAGTGTTTAGTTCTTTGACAGCCTAATACGTGATGGCATCTTAATAAACTACGGTGAAACCATTTATGTTTCGTGACCTAACCTATCATTAGCTTTTTTAAAGATATAAGCTGTTGGGTTGTTCCCCTTTTCTGGAGCAAGTTGTTCCAAGAAACAACTTGTCCCAAAAACAAGGAATAAGTTGCCTCAAGGAACGTTTTGTCCCTATTCTTCTGTACTAGTAATACTGTACATAAATACTTACAAAAATTAAATCTATTTATTTGTTACCGTAAAAGACCGAAATTGGAGAGTTCTCACTTTCACCGATAATTAGCCGGAAATATTCGCCGATAGATACACATGAAAATATGGAATTTTCAACGATCAAAACACGAAACATATCAAAATATGATATACTTTGATATGATCCCTCGAAAATATGAAATTTTCGAGGGATTATACATGCAGTTCTAGTGCTCCACCTTGCAGTAGTTTAAGAAAGTAACCAAAGAAGTAAAATATTTCAATTTTGCAACGGACATGACAAATGTCTCATAGAACTGATCAATGTCCTGCGTAAGTGGATCTCTGTCTTGGTTTTACCTCCTTCATCCTCCACTAACCAGAGACTGCAGAGCCTCCTTTGCAAATTTAGCCTCGTCACATCTGTATAGGACTTACGTTTAGATTAAAAATGTAATTATTCTTCTTTTTCGCTATCTGAAGAAAGGCAGTTGCAACTATCTCTGAAAGTAGAAAATTAGCATATCTTGCTTATAATCATTTACAGGAATCTCCTTTATGGATCGTCTGCGAAGTGTCGTATCATTTCCAATGAAAGACGACTCTCTGTCATATCTGAAGACTGAACTAATTATCATGGCTTATTAGCTACTGAAGATGTTAATTGTACACTACACTTACTGTATTTAACCGTACTAATGTATTATAATTTTACTATATTTATCAGTTATTATACGAATTTGTACTTAAAAGATAAATTTCTGAACCTTTAAGTACAAATTATTAATGTTAAAAAGCAAAAATAGTATTGCTTGTTCAGAAAAACAACTAATTAATTTGAACGATATTGTTGATTAGTCCTTAAATAAAGTCTTGCTTATATCAACCACTGTTTTTTTCTCCCCTGTTTTCTCCCAAATTATGCCTTTAACAACGCGTGAGCCATGTAAAGTAGTGTGGTCACATGTACAGTGCCTTGTACTAACCTACGTGGAATTTTACATTGTTAATACACAATGAATTTGCTCAGCCAACCATTTTGATAACGAGTTCGAACATCACAAAGCAAGCCAACTTCTTACACACAACCGCAGTAACGTGCATTATCAGGAGTTCAGGGGATCCAATAAGATCGAAGATGATGTTAATAACTGAAGGAAGAAATGAAAAAAACCTAAAAAAAATGAAAATGAAAAAAAAAAGCACTCTTACAGAGCGATAATGATAATAATAATAATACCACTAATAACAATTATTAAAAGTTCACCTCCTACCACAAACAAAATGCATTTGGAATATGATTGGAACTCTCTATAGAAGATTTATAAAAAAGATCGAAATTCTTTGTTCGGGTTAATTTTTATCTCTTGATAATTGCAGAAAGGAAACTAAGCTAATTCTTGAAAACGTTTAATTCAAATAGTAAATTACATGGTCATTTTCTTTTCAGAAGCTTCCTATTTATTTTGATCTTTTAAATGTTACGGGCATTATCGTGATTGACTTTAGCATTCTTTGGGAATGCCACACTTTATTTTAATTACAAGTAAATACTAATGAAAAACTAATATTGCTTATTTTTGAGTCTAGCGTAGCACTAAAATGATAAAAAATATGAAATTGACATTGGTAATCGTTTCGGCAAAAAGAACCAGTCGCTGACTGTTCGTGTTCAGTCATAATTAGAAGGAATTTTCATACTGTGTATATGAAAATCTCCATTTACGCATTTGACTTATTAATCACAAGCGTAGTTTGCACAATCTCACAATTTAAAACGTTAACTCACTCTTCCTGTGCGTATTATATTTCAGTAATAATACATAACTAAAGATATACACTAGATGACAAAAGGTATTGGGACACTTTCAAAAATTCACATTTTTAAGGATTTCTCATGAAATAAGAGACCAATTGCTTTGTAACTTTTGTCAAATTAAAGATATGCTCCAGCTGTCATTTCCCAATAAAAGTTATATCACCCTTGCGTTGAGGTGATAACATTTTGAGGAAAACAAAAAGGTTTTTTGATCATCATTCCTCGTAAATAGCTGGGAATAAGCTGTAAGTTTCAGAAATTAGTTAGCTTACCATGAACAATAATTTTACGTACTTTCGAGAAAGTATCACTGATGTTCACGAAGATATAAACATTTCTTTCAAAACAAAGATTTTTACTTTGAAGGTTTTTGTCTCATAACAATCAAAGTTTTCCGTCAAAGAAACCTTTAGAAAACTTGACAGCATACAGAAGAAGTATAATACTAAATTTGAAATTAAAACCTTAAAAATTTGATGAAATATGGGCGTTTAAAGCAATTAATTTTACAATGCGCTTGCGCAAAAAATAGAAAATAAAAGTTTCATAATCTAAATAATATCATAATTAGCAATCATAATTAGCAATATGTTGATCAACCAACTAGGTGTAATGACCTAAGCTCATCCTGTATCGATCATGTATTTTATAAATGTAATTATAGAATAGATAAGGCAGTAACAGTTGCAGTACATAAAACAACAAAAACCGATCACTATGCATTACTAGTAAAAATTGATTTAAAAAAATATATTAGAAAAACATTTGAAACGTACAGTGGTGGACAAAATTATAGACTCATTTTTTTTTTATTTTGTTTCAATTACAACATGACTCAGTTTAAATTATTTTCATTGAAGTAAAGATGAAGAGTTGAAGAAATAGTTCTAAAATTAATATATCTTATCAATTAAATTAAAACATTCATAAAATTAGAAAATTTGCAAATTTAATATTTTATCATTACGTGAAATCTGGACAAAAGTATAAACTCAAAGGTAAAAAATCCAGGATTACGAGAAAGTTTCGTTCGAAAATGTTAATTTAACGTCATAGAATGAATAAATGCTGCCATCAGTGATTGCTAAAAGTTTCGTTTTTGGAAATTTATGAGAAACATATAAATGCACCGCTGGACAAAATTATAAACTCATTTTTCTTTCTCATTTTTTCAATCATAATTTAACTCAGTTTAAAAAAAAATTGTTCCAGTAAAGATAAATAACTCTCTCAGCATGGTAAAGTAGGGTTGGCATTTCTTAATTGAAGATAGAACGCTGAAGATTACCAATTAATAATGGAAGATCATCTCTTACCTTTTGCTCATCTGATTCCTGGAGGTAACTGGTTATTTTAGCAAGATAACGCGAGTCTACACCCAGCGAAAAGTACAAAAGAATGGTTCAAGCGTGGGGTATCAAAGTTATCAAATGGCCAGCTCGTAGTCCGGATCTTAATCCGATTAAAAATCTTTGGGGGACCACGGTTCGCAAAGTTTATTATGATCGGCACCAGTACCAAATCACAGAAGAATTAAAAAGGGCAAAACTTTCAGCATGGAACCATATGCCACTGCAGCTGTTGGAAACTCTTGTGAAATCTACATGCCCAGCCGCATATTCGAGGTAATTCAGAAAACTGAGGGCCCAACTCGTTTTTAAAAGTTTGTAGTTTACACTAATGGCTAGATTTAATGCAGTGTTAATTTTTAAAACATTTCAAATATTGATTTTTTTTTTTTTTTTTTTCAATTTATCCATGTTAATAGCAAAATTACATTTTCCTAAATCTATGCTTTTGTTTTATTGAAGTAATTGCAAATGTAACTTAACTAAACTCAAAAAAAATAAATAAATAAATAAAATTTTGTCGGCTTATAATTGTGTTTACGCAGTATTGTAAATTTGTAATTTAGCATTGGTTCATTTCTGGATATTAAATGATTAAGTATTTGAATAAAATTCTACCAAACTTCAGAGTTTCTTACTTTTGAGTTGATACTTTTGTCCAGGTTTCATGTATTATAAAGATATTAAAGTTGAGATTTTTTTAATTAAATTATTTATTTTATGAAGTTTATGAGTTATACTGAATTTAGGACTACTTAGTTATTTATCTTTACTGGAACAAAACGTTTTTTAACTGAGTTAAATTATGATTGAAAAAAAAATATGAGTTTATAATTTTGTCCAGCGGTGCATTTATATGTTTCTCATTGTTTTTCCAAAAAAAAATTTTTAGCAATTACTGATGGCAACATTTATTCATTCTATGGCGTTAAATTAACATTTTGGAACGAAACTTTCTCGTGATCCTGGATTTTTTACCTCTGAGTTTATACTTTTGTCCAGGTTTCACGTAATGATAAAATATTAAATTTGCAAATTTTCTAACTTTATGAATTTTTTAATTTAATTGATAAGATGTACTAATTTTAGAACTATTTCTTCAACTATTCATCTTTACTTCAATGAAAATAATTTAAACTGAGTCATGTTGTAATTGAAACAAAAGAAAAAAAATTGAGTCTATAATTTTGTCCACCACTGTAATCGGAATAGCAAGCAAATAATAAAAACATGCATCGATTATAGAACTTTTGAACAGGATATTAAAGAAATTAATTTCTCAAACTTAATAGATGAAAACATGGAGATAAATGAGATTTATAACAATTTTATCAATAAAATTAAGGAATCCATATAAAAAAACAAGAAGATTAAAAAAGCTAATAAATTAAAAACACAATGAATTACACAAGAGTTGGTAAATATGATCAATAAAAAAGAAAAATTATATAAAAAAACTAAACAATTTCCTTATAATAAGGAATATAAAAATAATTATAAAGAATACAATAAACATTTTAAAAAGTTGATTAAAAAAGAAAAAGAGGATTTTTTTCATAAAAAAATTTGTCCATGCTGAGAAAGATGGAAGAAAACAATGGAATATTATCAAAGATATTACAGGGGTTAAGAAAAAGAATTCCATCGATGTAGTTAATAGCAATGAACTGGTTGAAAAATTTAATGACTTTTTTACAAATTGTTGTGAGGAAATAAACGGCGATAGAGCATCAAACTATGATAATAACATCAGACACCGAACAAATTCTATGTATATTTACCCAGTGGAAATAAGTAGGGTTAAAAATATTATTGATAATATGCAAAATGACAAAACACCGGGACATGATGGAATTATAAGTAAAGCACTTAAGATAGTTGCTAATTATCATACTGAAATTGTGACAAAAATCATTAATATTGGTCTACAAAGAGGTGAGTTCATAGAAGATCAAAAAAAAGCAATAATTGTACCGATACACAAATCAGGTGCTAAAGATGACTGTAATCATTTGAGACCTATCTCAGTTCTGCCAATATTATCAAAATTATTGGGAAAATGTTATAGCTCTCAGTTAATGAATTTCTTAGAAAATATGATTTTTTCCATAACGCACAATACGGATTTAGGCAAAACAGAAATACTGAAAAAGCTGTATTAAAATTAGCAGGTGAAATTTATGCGGGCATTAACGAAAACTATGAAACTTCAGCAGTATTCTTGGATTTACGCAAAGCATTTGACAGTGTGAGCATAAAGATTTCAGTAAAAAAGTTATACAATGTTGGAATAAGAGGAACACCTTACAAATGGATATTATCCTATCTCAGGGACAGAAAACAAGCAACAAAACTAAATAACTGTACAAGCAAATATAAAACAACAAAAGTGGGAGTCCCTCAGGGATCAATTTTAGGTCCTTTACTTTTTTTAATATATAATAATGACATGTCATAGATTAAATTATACGGGACAATCACTAGATATGCTGATGATACAGCATTAACATATTGTGCAAGGAGCATTGATGATATAAAGAACCAAATAGAACTTGATTTAACTGCTGTAAATAAATGGTTAACTGACAATATGTTATCGCTTAATATAAATAAAACAAAATATATAAAGTTTAATTTAAAAAAGAACGAAATTAATAAAATTGATTTAGGCATAAAATATCACAAACCAACATGTGATTGCACAAATAACTGTAATTGCCCTACCATAGAAAGAGTTGAAAATATGAATTGTTTGGGTATAACTTTCAGTGAAATTTTAAAATGGAAATGCCATACTGATAAACTTGTGAAGAAATTAAGAGGTAGAATGCATTGGCTTTATCTGTTGAGAAATATAGTTGGGGAAAAAGTTTCTTAGATGTTTATTTTATGCTTGGATAAACTCAATAATTACGTATGGTATTTGTGCATGGGTAGGTGATTATAAAACAAATCTTACCAATTTAAATAGAACTTATGCAAAAATTTTGAAAATAATTTGTGGATCTAAACAAGAATTTGATAAAAACGATACTATTTTACAAAAGCAAAAGAAAATCTATAATATCAGAGAAATATATGAACAGAGAATATTGTATTTTTACATAACAACAATAACTGGTTTGAAATTAGTGAAAAACAATATAATACTCGAATTTCAGATAAACAATATAAAGTGATAAAACCAAATAAAACTATTATTAAAAAGCAATTCTTTTTCTTGGCACCGCGACTGTTTAATGAACTAACGGAACATGTTAGGAATGAGAAGAACTTCAAAAAAAAATAAATAAATAAATAAACAAGGGGTCAATGAATACATACAAAATAACGACATTCTATCAATAATTAACTTTTATCTGGTAAAATATACTGACTTGCCAACCGGGGGGGGGGGGGATTTCGTATTGTAATTTTTATAACATAAAATGTTTCAATGCGAGTTATTGTGTGTTTTTTTTTTCTGGAGTCAAACAGTCGAATTATTGTTCTGTGTGAAATATTTATTACTTGTGTAAAATAAATTTGTAAATATTATACTATTTAATACATATTTGTGTTTGTACTCCATATTAAACCGATTAAGTAACACTGCAGACTGCCTTTGGCGCTCTTTAGTGTTGAATTTAGTACTAACTCATGTTGAACTATAATCAAGAATTTCTTAATGTTTTGTTATTGACGTTTGTAATTTATGTTTTATAATTTGTATGTTTTAACTTTATTTTATTTTGCTTACTGTTATGTATATGTGTTTTGTTAATAAATCTTATCTTATCTTATCTTATCTAAAACCCAACTAGATTCCTCAACTCATGATAAAATTCCAGTTCAATATCTTAAAAATTCAAAAAGTTATCAGCGATCTAATAAGTCAAATTTGAATAACTCTTGGATAGGGTTATAGACTATATTAATCGGGTCCTGAAAATGTTATATACAAAGATCCAACTAGTCACACATCACGTGTAGCACATGTATGCAAAGCAAGAACATACAAGTTCATCTTAGTTCGTTGAAGCATTGTTGCTAAACTTGCCAGATATTTACTCTATGTAGTGTATTTTCTCTGAACGTAACTGGACTGAAAACTGACAACAGGCCAAATATGCTGAAAGCAATTCTTGTTTCAAAAACCTGTATTTGCTTTAGAAATGCGCAAAATGAAGTTAAAACTGTATATTTTGTGTGAAACAGCAGCACTTATCTGAAAAAGTAGAGCTGCTAAAGAAAAACAAATTTTATATTTCGATTCAGAGCCCCAAACATATCTAAAACCCGTTCTCAAACTCTGGGCACCATAGAAAAAAACTTTTTTTTGTTCCCCTGTGATAAAAATATGCATTTTTTTTTTTTTTTTTAAATCTCTTGTATAACGATTGACTAAATAAAATAATTCAGAAAAGAAAAAAACACTGTATTTATAATGAAAATGAACTCGATTACAAATATCTCCAAAAGCAACTCTGACGCCAGGTCTTCATTCTCCCCCGAGAGCAAGAGAGGTTTTTTATGGCCGAGAGATTGGCGAGGGGAGCGCTGAACGAGAGAGGCGTACACACTCTCGGGCGAGTGTTTTGTGCGAAGAAGACGTTTTTTTCAGCCTCTCCAAGATTCATGTAGATTTTTTTTTTAAGTTCCAAGCTAGTAAAGTTTTATACAGTTTTTATTTTTATTATAAACTGACTTAATAAAATTTCAGGAAGATTAAATTTTTTCGCTTTTGCTCTCAATGCTATCTTTCTCTCTATCTATCGAAACACAAAATTAGTTTGAATTTTTAAATCGTGAAAGATGCACACTAAACTAATGTAGTTGTTTCCATCAGTCAAAAGTACTTTATTTAGTCACTCAGGTTGATAGAGTGAGCAAAAAAAGAAATAAATAAATACAAATAACATGGAGCGAGGAAAATCTTTAATTTTCCAAACATTTAACTTTTAACTAATTTTTTTAAGTGTCCGATTTTTCAAACAAGACGTAGTCTTTGTCAGACGTGGTCTAACGTCACAAATGATGTACTTTGGCGCTACTCCACTGGCGCGTTGAATGTTTGCCCTAGCTGTCGTTTCCAGAAAATGATAGTACAGAAGAGAATTAGGTATTGCGCTCTATGCTTGCTATCAACCATATCGTTGCCACTACATATGAGTAAAAAAGAGAATAAAATATTGCGCTCTGCGCTAATGGCATTAGTGAATGGTATTTCATCATTTGTGATGTCATGTACAGAAGCGTAAAAAAATGAATGCGCACCGATCAAAATAATTTTTTAAGATATTAAACTTTTTCAAATTATTTAACTGGTAAGACCCTATGTTTTTAAACATGCTCTTTTGGAAAATACTTTTAAAATTTCGGAAATAATCCAATTTTGCTCAAATTAAGAAAACACATTGAATAACGAAATATGCAAGAAATATAATTTTTAAAATAAGAAAAGAAAAAGAAGATGACTCTTCTGTTGAAAGAAAATTCTTTTGGGAAAATATTTTTACAGCAGCTGTATTTTAACAAGAGTTATTATCAACAATTTCCAAAAATTTCTAAAATTAAAGACACAAAAACACAATTTTAGGCCTTTTCTTTGATGTGGTCAAGAGGGTTATGGCCATTTCTGAATTGTTTCTGATCTCTTGGAGGGCTTAACACATTGACTGCTCGAGACGAGATAACTCGTCCTCTAGAATTATGCTGTATGCGCTAAGGACGATATAACTCGTCCTCCAGCCAACACGTTACTATATTTTTTCAGCGGGTTCCATTGGCTTTCCTGACTGTTCTGCCACGCATAGACGAACATTTAGATAAGGTTCAAAAAGAGAACACAAGATGGCCACTACTGCGTTTGCTGTGAAAACATTTTCTGATGCAAGCAGGCGTGCGCGCGATCAAACGAGATAGCGCGTGAGCTTTTTGTACTGTAGTCTGTGAGTAAATAAACACGTAAAATGAGCAAACGTAAGTAATATGTGGCTCGAAGATGCAGTGAAATATGTTACTTTATCGGATGATAACTAGTTGACGATGATGACATTGACAGGGATCGCGTTATCATGCAAAACATGTGCGTCCAAACCTACCTCATGTGTTGTCCCTTGCTTTGAAAAATATCTCAGTGGAAAATTTCTGGAAAAAATATATAGAATTTGTTTTGTATGCTGTATTATTTATGAAAAAGTCCAATAAAACTGTTTTCCTTCAAATTTTTTCAAATAATTAGCTTAGCGCAGGGAGTCCATATATAGGCTGTCGACGACGCAGTCAATGTGTTAAGGCCCTCAGCTCCCTCCTTGGGTGAGACAATGAAGTAGAACAAATTGTTTAATCGCCATCCTTCAGTAACAAAAAATACTTTTTTAATAAACTTGAAGCAAGTTGATGATGTATTCAGCGTGCATACCAGGACTGCGGATTCAAAAGGAAAGTGGACGACTCCGACTCCTGGATTTTGAAGCCTCCGACTCCAACTCCAACATTATTTATTTATTTATTTATTTTTTACAACTTTATATCAAAAGATTTATGTAAATTGCATATATTAAAAAATGAAAAGAGGATTTAATTGCGTACATTCCGATTAAAAAAAAAAAAGAATAATTTTAGCGAGCACGGCAAAACAAAGAAAAGGGCAGAATGTATATTAAGGTGTAAAAAGGAAATTTTCCTTTTACATCTTAATGAAATTTAAACTGAAGCAAATTTTATATTTTATTTATTCTTGAACTTTCACCAAAAAGTTAAAATATTCAAACAGCATAGTTTATATTCTTACTTGCGTAATTCATTTTGCGATGGATTTGCGATTAAATACGGCGCAAACAAATTCCATTTGTTATGTTGTTTAATTTATACCACTTTTATTGAAACCATCGAAAAAGTTCGCAATACCTCATTTATGTCGTCTGCGCTTCTTCTGCTCTGTGCAAGCAAAACTCAGATTGTTTCAAGTCACCACAAGAAAACAACATAAAGTGTTGCCGAGGTGAATTCCGATCTCTACTCCACCCCTAAAGGCAATTCCACCCCTCTCTCTTCCCCTAATGATCGTCTGCCTTTATTTTAATTTGCTGCGTAGAAACTCAGTTGAACGGAATTTTCCTCAATTATTATAAAGCTTACTTTTCTTCAAATAAAAAATATCGCTAATGAAATAAAGAAAGTTTTTCTTTTACAATTTCCATCAGCTTTTCTTTTCCAACGTCCGTTGCAAAGGGAAGGAAAGGATGAAACAATGTAAAAGCCTCGAGGAATTAAATTTCAAATTGAAATCCGAAATAAACGCTTAGCAAAAACGGCATTCTTCCTTTTTTTTTTCCCTCCAAATTTCTTTTAAACTTTTTATCCTTCAGCTACGAGCACAATCTTCAAAAGCTTTACGAGAGTAAAAAAAAAAAACATCAAGGGCAAATAAATAAAGTAATGTTCCACTGTTTTTGAAAGTCGACTACACTTGATTTTTCTACATCAAAATCATATTTTGTATAACATACTTTTTCAAATAACTCACAAAAATTTTAATAATTGCAATTACCACAACCAGTGAATTTTATCGCACATTTCCGATGCAATCATTATTGGAAAATTTTCCAGTCCCCACTATTTATGTGAACTCAAAAAAGTTGCTAAACAACGAAATAGTTTTTAAATTGGTGCTAAAACACAAAAATTATAAGTTTAAATGAAGGTTAAAATAACAAATTAATCGCATTAGCGTTAATTGTTTAAACATGAAATAATTTCGTTATTCACTTTTTCATTCATAATTTCACTGATTAACGAAATTCATTAACAAAACTAATTGACTAAACTCAGATAAAAAGTCTTGAAAATGTTACAATGTTTCATCAGTCAAAAGTACTACTTTCAGTCACTGAAATTGATAGCATAAGTAAAAAAAATAACATGGAGCGAGAAAAAACTTTCATTTTCCCAACGCTTAATTTTTAAGGAGGTCGTTTCCAAAATTTTAAAAGTATTTTTTTTTCTGAAAGAGCATGCGTAAAAACATAGGATCTGGCTATTTTTTAAATAATTTGACTAAGTTTAAAATTTTTAAAAAATTACTTTAATCGGTGCGCTTTCATTGTTTAACGCTTCTGCGATGACATCACAAATGATGAAATGCCATTCATTGTTGCCATTCAGAAGAGCACAATATTTAATTCGCATCTTTACTCATGTGTACTGGCAACGATATGGTTGATAGTAAGCATAGAGGCAATTTTTAATTCGCTCCTTAATTATCATAAGAGAAAAATGCGCCAAAGAACATCATTTGTGACGTCATAAAGACCACGCCTTGTCTGAAAAATCGGACATTTAAAAAAAATAATTCAAAAATAACTATTGAGAAAATGAAAGTATTTTCTGGGTCCATGTTTTTATATTTTTTCAATATTATTATTATTATTATTATTGCTTATTCTATCAATTTCTGTGACTAAAAGTAGTACTTTTGACGGAAGGAAACAACCCCATTCATTTTTAAAAATGTCCGACTTTGAAAATAGCGTAGTCTTTATGACGTCACAAATGATGTACGGTACACCGGGGCACGTTAACGCGGATTTTTTTCAATGAATTTTCTAAATTTTATGTTTAAACTTTGGATGTTTTAGACATTGCGGTTTTATAAAGCAGTTGAAGGAGTCAAAATCGGTGTTTTCAGTTGTTGCTCAGTTTGTGTTTTTAACCGTTAAAAAAATTATTTTTGAGTCCAAGTCGGTTGCGTCAACTTGCCCTAGACACGGGACACGTTTACGCATATTTGTTTTGACACCTAACGTAATTCTGTTAGTGTTTTGAACACAATGTCTTGACATCGTTAAAATAAAGCAATTGATTACAGACTGAATAGTGTATAACGTAAAAGCTGAACGGGCACTACATGATTGAAAGCTATAAGATAGGAATTTCTAACTCCAAAAATTAAATGTTGATTTTCAAAACTAAACAGTCTGAAAGTACTAAAAAGGTTTGAGAGAGTTCAGAGCGAAAAAAGCATCAGGGCACGTTTAGAAGTAAGATACAGTAAGAACGTGCATAAAGGTGCTCAGATGTCAACGCGTAAACCTGTCCCACCACCAAGTTTGGATTAATTTTTAACGTGCAAAAAGATTTAATAACATTTCAGTTCATACAAATACAATGGAGTTGTTTCCTTCGGTCAAAAGTAGTACTTTCTGTCAATGAAATTGACAGAAAAAGCAAAAAAAAAAAAACATAGACCCAGAAAATACTTTCATTTTCCCAATAGTTATTTTTTAATTAACTTTTTTTAATGTCCGATTTTTCAAACAAGGCATGGTCTTGATGACGTCACAAATAATGCACTTTGCTGCATCTTTCTATCTCGTTTCCAGGTTATGATAATCAAGAAGCGAATTAAAATTGCGCTCTACGCTTGCTATCAACCATATCGTTGCCAGTACACGTGAGTAAAGATGCGAATTAAATATTTTGTTCTGTGAATGGCAACACTGAATGGCATTTCATCATTTGTGATGTCATAGGCAGAAATATAAACAATGAAAGCATTAGGGCTTGACCGATGGCATTTTTTGGCCGATGGGCCGATGCCGATTGTTGGCCGATTGTTCAAAGTTGGCCGATTGCCGATGGCCGATTGTTTTCCTCCAAATGGCAGATTGCCGATGGCCGATGGCAAAAAAAAAAAAAAAATCTAACAGAAATAAATTGATAAGATTGTCAGGGATTTAAAGGATCATTGATTCATTTCACTTTACTTCCGTGCTCCGAATAAGGAATTGTAACCACAGAAGAAAAAAAAAAAAAAAATCTTGACCTAAATTTCTATTTTAAGATTACCAAATTTAAACTTCACAAGTTTTTTCGGCACATTTGTACATGCATATGTAACTAAGAACATATAGATGACCAAAATATCCATTTTGAACGTCTCCTTAGTTAATTATCGCAAATTCTCTTGTGATGTCTTAATGCGCGTAAACTTGCGTCAAAAACTTTATGAAATAGTAAGTTGAAAACTCATACGTACGTAGCAAAATCTAAAAGTTCGAGGACAAGTTGTATAAAACCTTATCCTGAATAGTTCACATAACCGAAGTACATCTATCTACAAAATAGTCACCTTGAACGACTATGCACTTATGCCAATGTTCGTATAGCTTTTAGAAGGACTCTTGGAAGACATTTATCGCAACCTCCTTTAAGGCCTCTTGCGCTGCTTCTTTAACTTCATCGTGGGGAAGAAGTCGACTTTCATGTTGAGGATGCACGGTTCGATTGGTCAATAGTCTGATATGACAAACAAATAACATAACATTTCGTCGGACTTAGCTCCGTGTGACTTTTACCTGTTCTCAGCAAAAAAACATTTGCATGGACGCCGCTTTCTTCCGTCAGGAGAAGATAAAGCTCCATCACAGAAAGTAGTGAAAAAGTGGCTTCCAGGACTGTTTCCCAAAGTTATATGAACACTGGCAGAAGTACATAGTCCCTCAAGGTGACCTTTAGAAGGTGGATAAGCTCCAGTAATGTGAACTATTCTGGGTAAGGTTTGATAGTACAGCTTGCCCCTCGAACGTTTGGATCGTACTACGTACAATCTGTATATAGGGTGTAGTTATGCTTCTCCTTTTTTGACTGCTGTATGATGGAATACAAAGAACAACAGCCAAAAAAAAAAAAAAAAAAAAGAAACAAAGAAAGAAAAACAAAGAAAAAAAGAAAGAAAGAAAAACAAAGAAACTGTTTGATAATCAATTGATTTGTTTTTTTTTTAATTTTTTTAATTGAACATATAACTAAGATTTCGGTAATATTGTAATAATGTATGGATTTAGGTGCACTAAACATAGTTAAAAAACATTAAATTATGTTGTTTAATCATTCAAAAAAAAAAAAAAATAAAACTATGAAACCGTAAACAAATTACGCAATTAAAGTGGAAAAATTACACGTAGACACTTTTTAATAATCAAATTAAACAAAAAAAAGTGACAGATAAATTACAATGTTAAATCATAACAGGAATATTTTTCTAATTCTTTAAAATTTATGAACAGAAAAATTTGCATTTTTCATAAAAGCTATAACAGTGACTTAAATTTTACGGGAAAAAGGTTCTTAAAACGCAGTCACAATAAGCAAACTCAATATTTACACCAAGTTAATTACTGAATACATATACTACTTGATCTGATGTTTGCACACGTAATATTGAACAATTTTATTGTTTAATTTTTTTGAAGCACTACAAACAAGTTCAAATTAAATTTTTCAATTTAACAATAATTTTCTGAAATTAAAAAAAAATGCATAATAGAAAATCCTTAAAACTTTTCTACAACATATTATTAAAAATATGATCAAAACAAAAATAACTTATTCATTGATTTTATATAAATACATAAAAATAGTTACAACAGAAAAAAAAAATCGATCGCTATTAACGATGCAAAAAAGATGACTCATTACGAAATATAGGTGAAACAAGCATAAGAATAACCAAAATAACATTTCTTGACCAAAATAAATAATCGCTAAATATTTAAGAAATGCTTGAAACGACGAGGTTGGGTTAGGGGGGTTCACCCTCTGATTTTGGAGTAATTCACAGCATTCAACTTCGTGGCCCCAACTTCGGCCTCATTTTTTAGTATAGAACCGCTACCACCAATGAATCGGAAGAGTTTCTGAATCTACTTCAGCACTTCTAAAGAAAAAATTCAAAAGTCCCTTTGATTTCCGAATTATGTCACCATTCAAAACGTCTTTCAATTTCTTACATTAATGCTCTAAATTCTTCCTAAACAATAGATAAAGCTTGAAAAAAAAAAAAAAATCTCTAATTTTATGAATGGTGTTAGTTTTAAACAACTCAGAAGTACAACCAGAGTTTAATTTCAGAAATTGAGGGTAGTTTTAGGAGGGGCACACAAGTGTTCTCGGAAATACAAACATTAGTCGTAAAAATAGAGTTCAAAATAATCATAAACTTTGAGCAGAAAAACTCTTTTAAAACTTGCACCAGAGTTTGTTTTGACGTGCAGTGGCGGATTTAAAATATAGCAAATGTTACAATTGGCCTCCATTGAGAGGCCCCATAACCATAGGGGAACCGTAGGAGTTACAAAAATGCTTGTGATAAATGTTTTACAACTTATGTGATAGAGAAATAGGGCCCCAGAATGTATTTCGGCGGGCCCGTCGAAGCGATACAGAAAAGACTGCGATACTGTGATTCATATTACAAATATCGAAAAATTAAAAATTACCGTCGATTCAATGGGAATCTAACAAAATGAAACAAAACCGGTTTTGCCATCTCATATTTGTTTCCATAGTCTCTAATTCGGAAACATATCAATCACCAAATGATCGTCAGTCTTAGACGTTATATTAGTTTTGCATTGAAATAAGTAATTAATAGCCACAAAAAATGAGGCTTTTTAGAACACCCGATCGAAAACGAAAAGGGAAATGCATAACTGGAACGTACGCACATGCGAAAATTTAGCCTTCTACAGCTTACCACTTTTGAGTTATGTCTTATAAGAGATACATACGTACATCCAGCCGCAAGAAAAAACGCGACAATAAAGTTGTTTGGTACATGAATGCAGTATTAAAAACTCTTTTAGGGGTGACTAAAATAGAAATTCATACTGAAATTTAAGTATTTTATATAAAAACAATAACTCCCTTTACTTTGTATTGAAAAGTAAAACAACAAAGGTCCTTTTTTCAAAAACATCGGCCAATTCCATCGGCTTTTCGATGTTTTTTAAGGCCGATGGGCCGATGTTTCCTACAAGTTAACATCGGCCGCCGATGCCGATGCCGATGGCTAAATTATTGAACCATCGGCGCCGATGCATCGGCCACGCCGATGCATCGGTCGAGTCCTAGAAAGCATACCGATTTAAGTTATTTTTTAAAAAATATTAAACTTAAACAAATTATTTAAAAAATGGTCAGATCCTATGTTCTTGTGGCAACGGCCTAAACCAGAAAAACAGCGCATGCAAATCTGGCAAAGTTTATTTAAAAGGCTCCAGCTGAGTTGGCTAGCGCGCGGTATCTGGATTGATGTGTTGTGTGTAAATGTTAGATTATTCCGAGATGGAACTGATTAATTGATATTTATTTCTTTTAATGGTAATGTGTTTTGTTGCAATTTACAATAAATGTTCGCTTTTAACAACTGGATTACCCGTCTCTACATTGGTGACCTGAACACGCAGTTATCAGTTGGTAGCGAAATGATTTCAAGAAAGAATGGGTCGCAGCAATTCGCCGGAAGGTAATTTATTTCGACGAAAAACTTCAATTTTTTTCAACTGTCTTGCTTTTCTGTGCATGTGTCCTTTGAGGTTCTTGAGTGTAGCATTGTACCTAAGCTATTAGTTGTTTCATGTTAGTATGGAAACAAAAGAGAATTTAAATTTGACTCAAAAGGAAGTAAGTGCTGAAAACTTAAGTTGCAATAGGGTTTCTGTAAAAGTACCTAATTTTTGGCCTAATAATGCGAAGTTATTTTTTGTACAACTTGAAGCTAGTTTTAGGTTAGCTGGCGTTACGGTTGAACAAACGCAGTTCGATCATTTGGTTGCGTCGCTAGATGCAGAAACTTTGTCTCATGCTACCGATATTTTATGTCAGCCGCCAGAAAAACCATACACCGCACTTAAAGAAAGATTGTTAGCGGAGTTCGAATTTTCTCAGAGTCATAAAGTAAAGACATTAATTGAAGACTTAGAATTAGGTGACAAATCTCCATCTATGTTATTACGAAAAATGAAAGAATTAAGTGAGAGGCATGTAGATGATGATTTTTTAAAAAATATTTGGCTTCGTAGGTTACCGGTACCAGTGCAAATAATTTTAGCGGTCAGTTCTGAAAATTTAGAAAAGTTAGCGGAAATGGCAGACAAGATTTGCGAATATACTGGGTTGGTTGTAAACTCAATTGATAAGCAAACTTTTAAATACCAAACTGCTAGTATTGAAATTCAGTTGGAACAATTGCAACTGAAAGTAGACGAACTTACTAAAATTGTAAAAACGCGCAGTCGCTCAAGGTCTCCAAATCGATCTCAGGGCCGTAAACAATTTAATTTGAGAGCTGAAAAGCGGAATAATTGGTTATGTTGGTATCATTTTAAATTTAAAGACAAAGCTACCAAATGTGTAAAACCATGCGCTTTTGAAGCGAAATTTTCAAATTATTCAAAATCGTCGGAAGTTTCTATGACTTTTACTAAAAAAGGATTTAGTCGCAGACTGTATATCACTGATATTTTAACTCAAACAAGCTATCTAATTGACACAGGTAGTGATGTTTCTTGTTACCCAAAATCCTTTTTGAATTTAGACAGCGGAAAAAAAGAATTCACTTTGTACGCTGCAAATGGATCTGGGATTAATACTTACGGTACTAAGTTATTAAATTTAGATTTCGGGTTAGGACGCAGATTGAGATGGCCGTTTATCATAGCTGACGTTACAAAGCCTATAATAGGGGCGGACTTTTTGCAGCATTTTGAATTGCTAGTCGATTTAAAGAAAAGGCGTATTTTAGATCCGGTGACTAAATTTAGTGCAAGCGGTCGATCGATATTTTGCGAGGTTCCGAATGTGAAAACAATTTATGGGAATTCTGAATATCAAGAATTGTTAAAGAAATATATTGAGATTACACAACTTAATGTTCTTTCACAAAAGGTAATGAAACATAATACAGTTCATTTCATTCCGACTGAGGGACCCCCTGTTTCAGCTAAAGCGCGTCGGTTACACCCAACGCAACTTCAAATAGCTAAACAGGAATTTGAATATATGCTTGACAAAGGGATTTGTAGACCGTCAAAAAGTAATTGGGCTAGTCCTTTGCATATGGTCCCAAAAGGCGAGTATGACTGGAGACCAACTGGCGATTACAGAGCACTAAATCGTATAACAGTTCAGGACAAATATCCAATTCCTCACATTCAAGATTGTGTTAGCATTTTACACGGGAAGAAAATATTCTCGAAAGTTGACTTAATAAGGGCGTATCACCAGATTCCTGTGAACCCCCCTGATATTCCGAAAACGGCTATAATAACACCTTTTGGGTTATATGAATTTCCGTTTCTAAACTTCGGGTTATGTTCAGCAGCACAAACATTTCAACGCTTTTTGGATGAGGTTTTGAGAGGGTTGAATTTCTGTTTTCCATACCTGGATGACATTTTAATCGCGAGTGAAAATCACCAGCAGCATAAAAAGCATTTAGAAGAAATTTTTAAACGTTTCCTTAACTACGGGATCGTTATAAACGAATCAAAATGTGAATTTGGGAAAGAAACTATAATTTTTTTAGGACATATGATAAACAGTAAGGGGTGTATGCCAGATCCAAAAAAGGTGAAGGCAGTGGTAGAGTTCCCTAAACCCAAAACTATTTCTGAACTTAGACGTTTTTTGGGTATGGTAAACTATTATCATCGCTTTATTCCAGATATCGCCGTGATTTTAGCGCCACTTCATAAGTTTTTAATTAAAGCAAAAAAACGAGATAAGAGGGAAATTCCGTGGGATACTGCTTCAGAAACAAGCTTTGAAAAAATTAAAAGTGCTTTAGCGGAAGCGACTTTGCTTTATCACCCTTCTACTAATGCAGAACTTGCTTTAACAACTGATTGCAGTGATTTTGCGATGGGTGGTGTATTGCATGAATTATCCCCCGAAGGTCCCAAGCCTTTAGGTTTTTTTTCAAAGAAACTATCGGCTACTCAATGTAAATATTCAACTTATGATAGAGAATTGTTGGCAGCATATAGTGCAATTCAGTATTTTCGATACATGTTAGAGGCAAGGAAATTTATTTTGTATGTAGACCACAAACCTCTAACTTTCGCATTTCGGCGGAAACATGAAAAATCCTCCCCCCGAACTATCCGTCAGTTGGATTTCATATCTCAATTTACTACGGATATCAGATATTTACCTGGTAAGGGAAATTTGGTTGCGGACAGCCTATCGCGAATATCGGAGATCACATTTTCATCTCTAGATGATATAGAAATGTGGGAAAAATCACAATCTGAAGATGAAGAACTTCAGGACGTTTTAGAGGGACGAATTAAGTACAGTGGTAAGTTAGCTAAAGTTCCTATGCCTGGTACCGATAAATCTCTATATTGTGATACATCAGGAAATTATAATAGATTCTTTGTTCCGCAAATTCTAAGGCGTAAAATTTTTGATACAATGCACGGTTTGTCTCACCCCGGCATACGTGCTACAAAACGTCTTATCGATAGCAAATATGTCTGGCCAAATATAAACAAAGATATAACTGCTTGGTGCAGAGCTTGTGTTCCGTGTCAGCAGACTAAAGTACATTTGCATACTAAATCCCCGTTAGTTCAATTTTTAGTTCCGGATGAGAGATTTTCTCATATTCATTTAGACATAATAGGTCCACTAACACAAGTTCAAAATTTTAAGTATTGCTTGACTATAGTGGATAGATTTACGCGGTGGCCTGAAGTTGTGCCAATTACTGATATAACAGCAGAAACGGTAGCTCGTGCTTTCGTACAATCATGGGTTTCTCGATTTGGTACTCCGCAAAGGATAACATGTGACAGGGGCAGACAGTTTGAATCTGAACTTTTTACGAGTCTATCAAAGATGCTTGGCATAAAATTAGCAAGGACATCGCCGTACAGACCCCAAAGTAACGGTCTGGTGGAAAGATTGCACCGACCATTGAAGCAAGCTTTGATGTGTTACAAATCCGATTGGTTTGAAGCACTTCCATTAGTGCTGTTGGGACTCAGATCTACGTTACGTGAAGACCTTGGTGCGTCCGCGGCACAGCTGACTTATGGGTCAACTCTACGGTTACCTGGACAGTTGTATGAAGAAAAAACTTTATCTAATATGCCTGACTACGTTGCACGTCTTCAAAGACTGATTAGCTCGCTAAGTCCATCTACTCCTGTTCGGCATGGTCAACAACGGATTTATATCCCTAAAGATCTGCAAAACTGTACACATGTTTTTGTGCGCTTGGATGCTGTAAAAAAGTCATTGCAGCCGCCATACGAAGGGCCTTATGAAGTCCTAAAGAGAATGGACAAGAACTTTTTGATTTCGGTGAACGACAAGGAAAAGATCGTTCACATCGATCGCTTAAAACCAGCATTTTTAATTGCTGGAGATTCCAATCCAAGGACTCCTGGAGTTACAACAAGGTTTGGCCGCAAAGTACGTTTTCGTCTCCCAATGGTCTTGTGAGACTGGTGAGGGAGTCTGTGGCAACGGCCTAAACCAGAAAAACAGCGCATGCAAATCTGGCAAAGTTTATTTAAAAGGCTCCAGCTGAGTTGGCTAGCGCGCGGTATCTGGATTGATGTGTTGTGTGTAAATGTTAGATTATTCCGAGATGGAACTGATTAATTGATATTTATTTCTTTTAATGGTAATGTGTTTTGTTGCAATTTACAATAAATGTTCGCTTTTAACAACTGGATTACCCGTCTCTACCTTGTTCTCCTTTACATTATGCATGTAAAAGTTCAAATCAACAAGTTGTTAAGTTGATTTTGACTCACGGAGCCAAAGTGAATCTTGAAAACAAAGCAGGAGCAACCCCTTTACAATATGCTATTGAAAACAAACAACTGCGCATTATACAATTATTGTTAGAATATGGTGCGAATGTAAAAAGATGTGATAGAAATCACTCTAATCCACTTTTTCTTGCTGTAAGTTTGGAAGATAGTTATTCAGGAGATTTTTCTATTGGATATGATCCATTCAATAAAGACGATTCTGATTTTGCTAGCCCTTACGAAATTATCGATACCTTATTGGAGTACGGTACAGACATTAATATTCAGGACAGTTCTGGAAAAACTGCACTCCATGTTGCATGCTCATTAGGAAAAGATTCACTTATTAGAAGTTTACTGAATTACAATCCAGATTTTAATATTACTGATGAAGATGGTTTTACTCCTTTAAGTTTAGTCACTTCAAAACTCGAGTTATCTCATCAGAATTATTCTATGGAATATTTTGAAGATGATTCTATGGAGTATATTGATCACTCTGCTGTATTTTCAGAACTGCTTACTTATATGATTAGCATGCATGCTGCTGGTGCTTATGTAAGTGAAAAAAATTTATGTATAATGAAACAAAAGGATATTTGGAAGTATGATCCTGATCATGAATTGGAGCACTGGAATGCATTATATGATGAATGTAAAAAGGAACTCGTAGGTTACCGGTACCAGTGCAAACAATTTTAGCGGTCAGTTCTGAAAATTTAGAAAAGTTAGCGGAAATGGCAGACAAGATTTGCGAATATACTGGGTTGGTTGTAAACTCAATTGATAAGCAAACTTTTAAATACCAAACTGCTAGTACTGAAATTCAGTTGGAACAATTGCAACTGAAAGTAGACGAACTTACTAAAATTGTAAAAACGCGCAGTCGCTCAAGGTCTCCAAATCGATCTCAGGGCCGAAAACAATTTAATTTGAGAGCTGAAAAGCGGAATAATTGGTTATGTTGGTATCATTTTAAATTTAAAGACAAAGCTACCAAATGTGTAAAACCATGCGCTTTTGAAGCGAAATTTTCAAATTTTTCAAAATCGTCGGAAGTTTCTATGACTTTTACTAAAAAAGGATTTAGTCGCAGACTGTATATCACTGATATTTTAACTCAAACGAGCTATCTAATTGACACAGGTAGTGATGTTTCTTGTTACCCAAAATCCTTTTTGAATTTAGACAGCGGAAAAAAAGAATTCACTTTGTACGCTGCAAATGGATCTGGGATTAATACTTACGGTACTAAGTTATTAAATTTAGATTTCGGGTTAGGACGCAGATTGAGATGGCCGTTTATCATAGCTGACGTTACAAAGCCTATAATAGGGGCGGACTTTTTGCAGCATTTTGAATTGCTAGTCGATTTAAAGAAAAGGCGTATTTTAGATCCGGTGACTAAATTTAGTGCAAGCGGTCGATCGATATTTTGCGAGGTACCGAATGTGAAAACAATTTATGGGAATTCTGAATATCAAGAATTGTTAAAGAAATATATTGAGATTACACAACTTAATGTTCTTTCACAAAAGGTAATGAAACATAACACAGTTCATTTCATTCCGACTGAGGGACCCCCTGTTTCAGCTAAAGCGCGTCGGTTACACCCAGCGCAACTTCAAATAGCTAAACAGGAATTTGAATATATGCTTGACAAAGGGATTTGTAGACCGTCAAAAAGTAATTGGGCTAGTCCTTTGCATATGGTCCCAAAAGGCGAGTATGACTGGAGACCAACTGGCGATTACAGAGCACTAAATCGTATAACAGTTCAGGACAAATATCCAATTCCTCACATTCAAGATTGTGTTAGCATTTTACACGGGAAGAAAATATTCTCGAAAGTTGACTTAATAAGGGCGTATCACCAGATTCCTGTGAACCCCCCTGATATTCCGAAAACGGCTATAATAACACCTTTTGGGTTATATGAATTTCCGTTTCTAAACTTCGGGTTATGTTCAGCAGCACAAACATTTCAACGCTTTTTGGATGAGGTTTTGAGAGGGTTGAATTTCTGTTTTCCATACCTGGATGACATTTTAATCGCGAGTGAAAATCACCAGCAGCATAAAAAGCATTTAGAAGAAATTTTTAAACGTTTCCTTAACTACGGGATCGTAATAAACGAATCAAAATGTGAATTTGGGAAAGAAACTATAATTTTTTTAGGACATATGATAAACAGTAAGGGGTGTATGCCAGATCCAAAAAAGGTGAAGGCAGTAGTAGAGTTCCCTAAACCCAAAACTATTTCTGAACTTAGACGTTTTTTGGGTATGGTAAACTATTATCATCGCTTTATTCCAGATATCGCCGTGATTTTAGCGCCACTTCATAAGTTTTTAATTAAAGCAAAAAAACGAGATAAGAGGGAAATTCCGTGGGATACTGCTTCAGAAACAAGCTTTGAAAAAATTAAAAGTGCTTTAGCGGAAGCGACTTTGCTTTATCACCCTTCTACTAATGCAGAACTTGCTTTAACAACTGATTGCAGTGATTTTGCGATGGGTGGTGTATTGCATGAATTATCCCCCGAAGGTCCCAAGCCTTTAGGTTTTTTTTCAAAGAAACTATCGGCTACTCAATGTAAATATTCAACTTATGATAGAGAATTGTGGGCAGCATATAGTGCAATTCAGTATTTTCGATACATGTTAGAGGCAAGGAAATTTATTTTGTATGTAGACCACAAACCTCTAACTTTCGCATTTCGGCGGAAACATGAAAAATCCTCCCCCCGAACTATCCGTCAGTTGGATTTCATATCGCAATTTACTACGGATATCAGATATTTACCTGGTAAGGGAAATTTGGTTGCGGACAGCCTATCGCGAATATCGGAAATCACATTTTCATCTCTAGATGATATAGAAATGTGGGAAAAATCACAATCTGAGGATGAAGAACTTCAGGACGTTTTAGAGGGACGAATTAAGTACAGTGGTAAATTAGCTAAAGTTCCTATGCCTGGTACCGATAAATCTCTATATTGTGATACATCAGGAAATTATAATAGATTCTTTGTTCCGCAAATTCTAAGGCGTAAAATTTTTGATACAATGCACGGTTTGTCTCACCCCGGCATACGTGCTACAAAACGTCTTATCGATAGCAAATATGTCTGGCCAAATATAAACAAAGATATAACTGCTTGGTGCAGAGCTTGTGTTCCGTGTCAGCAGACTAAAGTACATTTGCATACTAAATCCCCGTTAGTTCAATTTTTAGTTCCAGATCAGAGATTTTCTCATATTCATTTAGACATAATAGGTCCACTAACACAAGTTCAAAATTTTAAGTATTGCTTGACTATAGTGGATAGATTTACGCGGTGGCCTGAAGTTGTGCCAATTACTGATATAACAGCAGAAACGGTAGCTCGTGCTTTCGTACAATCATGGGTTTCTCGATTTGGTACTCCGCAAAGGATAACATGTGACAGGGGCAGACAGTTTGAATCTGAACTTTTTACGAGTCTATCAAAGATGCTTGGCATAAAATTAGCAAGGACATCGCCGTACAGACCCCAAAGTAACGGTCTGGTGGAAAGATTGCACCGACCATTGAAGCAAGCTTTGATGTGTTACAAATCCGATTGGTTTGAAGCACTTCCATTAGTGCTGTTGGGACTCAGATCTACGTTACGTGAAGACCTTGGCGCGTCTGCGGCACAGCTGACTTATGGGTCAACTCTACGGTTACCTGGACAGTTGTATGAAGAAAAAACTTTATCTAATATGCCTGACTACGTTGCACGTCTTCAAAGACTGATTAGCTCGCTAAGTCCATCTACTCCTATTCGGCATGGTCAACAACGGATTTATATCCCTAAAGATCTGCAAAACTGTACACATGTTTTTGTGCGCTTAGATGCTGTAAAAAAGTCATTGCAGCCGCCATACGAAGGGCCTTATGAGGTCCTAAAGAGAATGGACAAGAACTTTTTGATTTCGGTGAACGACAAGGAAAAGATCGTTCACATCGATCGCTTAAAACCAGCATTTTTAATTGCTGGAGATTCCAATCCAAGGACTCCTGGAGTTACAACAAGGTTTGGCCGCAAAGTACGTTTTCGTCTCCCAATGGTCTTGTGAGACTGGTGAGGGAGTCTGTGGCAACGGCCTAAACTCAGAGAAACAGCGCATGCAAATCTGGCAAAGTTTATTTAAAAGTCTCCAGCTGAGTTGGCAAGCGCGCGGTATCTGTATTGATGTGTTGTGTGTAAATGTTAGATTATTCCGAGATGGAACTGATTAATTTATATTTATTTCTTTTAATGGTAATGTGTTTTGTTGCAATTTACAATAAATGTTCGCTTTTAACAACTGGATTACCCGTCTCTACATTGGTGACCCGGACGCGCAGTTATCAGTTGGTAGCGAAATGATTTCAAGAAAGAATGGGTCGCAGCAATTCGCCGGAAGGTAATTTATTTCGACGAAAAACTTCAATTTTTTTCAACTGTCTTGCTTTTCTGTGCATGTGTCCTTTGAGGTTCTTGAGTGTAGCATTGTACCTAAGCTATTAGTTGTTTCATGTTAGTATGGAAACAAAAGAGAATTTAAATTTGGCTCAAAAGGAAGTAAGTGCTGAAAACTTAAGTTGCAATAGGGTTTCTGTAAAAGTACCTAATTTTTGGCCTAATAATGCGAAGTTATTTTTTGTACAACTTGAAGCTAGTTTTAGGTTAGCTGGCGTTACGGTTGAACAAACGCAATTCGACCATTTGGTTGCGTCGCTAGATGCAGAAACTTTGTCTCATGCTACCGATATTTTATGTCAGCCGCCAGAAAAACCATACACCGCACTTAAAGATTGTTAGCGGAGTTCGAATTTTCTCAGAGTCGTAAAGTAAAGACATTAATTGAAGACTTAGAATTAGGTGACAAATCTCCATCTATGTTATTACGAAAAATGAAAGAATTAAGTGAGAGGCATGTAGATGATGATTTTTTAAAAAATATTTGGCTTCGTAGGTTCCCGGTACCTCTCGCATGCTCTTTCAGAAAAAAATACTTTTAAAATTTTGGAAACGACCTCATTCTCAAAACAGGATAATATTCTGTTAATTTTTATACATTTGTTCTTTCGTAACTAAGTATTATTTATTCAGAAGAAGCTTCAAAACGTTCAACTCAAAATTTACTCGACATGGTAGAAAACAGATTATTCTTTCTGCATGCTAGACCGAAGTTCGATTGATGCTCAAAAATTTATGGAGATATTTGCTAGGGAGCAGCAAAAATATATTATGACTGTTGGCTCTCCAGTTGTGATTCGTTTTGAAAAAAGGGCACTGTGTAAACCTGCCTCGGTCTACTCCACTTTGGAGCATCTGTCTACTGCGATGTAATGATGATGATTAATGTAATTACCTCATTTCCACGTTATGATAATCATGAAGCGGATCAAATATCGCACTCTACGCTTGCTATCAACCATATTGTTGCCAGTACACGTGATTAAAGATGGAATTAATAATGCGCTCTGTGAATGGCAACAGTAAATAGCATTTCGTCATTTGTGATGTCATCGGCGTAAGCGTAAACAATGAAAGCGCACCGATTAAAATATTTTTTAAAAAATATTAAACTTAGTCGAATTATTTAAAAAATGGTCAGATCCTATGTTTTTAAGTATTTTGCTTCAGAAAATATATATATACTTTCAAAGTTTAAGAAACGACCCCATTTTGGTCGTCTGCTCCGAACTGTGTCCCGCCACCAAAACTTCATATGCATCAGAGTTTTTCAATTGGCCCTTGTATCGTTTTATTAAAACCTACAGTAAGTGAGGTCAAATAAGACCAACTTAAGGTTCAGAGCCTAATATATCGCTTATTTGTTATTCAATTGGCTTTATTTTTTTCACATTAATCAAATGGTTCAAAAAAATAATAAGAAGAAGAAAAAATTATGTTTCTCAGCAGTTTAACAAAAAAAATAGAGAATCGGCCTACTTCGGAACATGGATCTATCCAGTAAGGCCAACTCTGAAAAATACCAAAAAGTACTCACAAACTAGAAAAAAAAAATTATATTAATTTGAATTTTTGGCATCTTGAATTCAAATTATGTTTTTCGCAATCACAAGCGTGTGTGTGTATGAATGCGCGTGTGTGTTTGTGTAGGTGCATGTGAGTGGGTTCGTGTGTGTGTGTGTATGCATGTGTGTACGTGTGTGTGTGTGTGTGTGTACGTAGGCATATGTGTTTGTGTCCGTGTGCAGGCATGAGTGTGTGTATGTGTATGTGTGTGTGTAGGAGTGTGTGTTTGTGTCTGTGCGCAGGCATGAGTGTGTATGTGTGTGTAGGCGTGTGTGGGTATGCTTGTGTAGGTAGGATATGGACGCAACCTGGAGACGATTTTCGCAATAGGAGCAGCATCGTGAGACCGGTCGACGCGACGGTGATGCTGGCAGAGGGTGCTGATGGGAAAATAAAATCATAGGAATTCAAAACCGTCAAATGAAAACAATTAGCAATAGTGATTGCTCAAAAAAAAAAAAAAAAAAAAAAAATTGTTGTGAATATAAAACATTTTTAACCGCATTTGATAAACTCAAAATCATTATTCGCAATTTCAACAAATTAAAGGGGGCACTGCAGTCACCGTCTAATGGCGGATGAAAAAGGTAAAACAAACGCACGCCGGAGCGTAGAAAATGCTAATAAGCGTAGTAATTTTTGTTTGTATGCATGACTTTTTTGTTTTATTCTTTTTAAATTAATTTTTAAAGTCTTGTTTATATTCTGGCCCACATAGGAAGAAATGAGAACACAAGAAGCATTGCTAAACGTTAGAAATTAATGCAAAATTTCGTAGTTCGCAGTTGTAAGCACTCATTTTCACGATGTTGAATTCGATATTTATCAATTCTTGATGGAACGGCATTTTCCTTGTGGCCATGAGAACACTATATTTCATGTAACAAAACCTTTGTTTACCAGTGTTATCAAGAGAGGAAGATGATACTTCTTTGTCTTGTTTGGCTATCGCTAATTGTTTTGCATTTATAGCTGAGTTATTTCTCAAATTGCCGAATCGGTAAATTTTAATTTTTTGGGAACATTGGTGCTTAAAAGGTTAAAGAACATTCATGTGATCCTTACATTAAAACAAATTTATTGTAATATTTTGCTAATTAACTTTTAGACTGGCCCTGAAAAAGAACTTTCTAGCAGCTATTGCTGTGAAGAATCTTCGGTGGTTTACGAAAACTTACTTGTTCGAAAAAGAGTTTTCGAGTCAAGCTCACTCACGTGAAGATCATGTATTTATGGTTGAGAATGCTTTACAACTGTATTGGGCCAATCTGGAGATAAACATTGAAGAAATTAGTATAAAAAACTTGACTACTCTTTCTAATAATTGTTTCCGGAGATTTTCTCAGTTTTATGTCTGATTTAAAAACTTCGTAATAAAATGTCCATTAAAATTTAACTTCTTGTTTTCAGTTTAAATGACCGAATTCACAATTGAACCTCAACAGCAATCAATTGACTAAGAGCTGCAGTATTTTAGAGGTGCGCATAGTTAGTGATATACAAAAAAAAGTACGTGGTACTACCTACGCAGGAAAAGTGCACCTCAAAGAACGAAGTTTTAGATATATACGTATCTTTTCAAACATTTACTCCACACTTTTTAAAGAAGGCTCCCAAAGCTCATTGATGGTAGTTCTCTTTTGTATCTGTCTTCTCTTTCACAACCTCTGACAATAAGGTCCAGTAAATGAAGTCAGAACAGCCAACTGGCGTTGTTCAACTGAACGTCGTTTGTGTTCCGTGTGAGATTCGTTTTATAAAGTGCTTGTTCAGTGCATTGGTTCTTAACTGAGAACAGGAAAATGAATGAACAAAAGATCCGTTTAAAGTTCATAGCAGAAAAGGCGGTGGTATAAACTGAACATTCACCATACCTGTCAGATCTCAATCCTCCAGACTTCTTCCTATTCCCACGACTCAAACTTGATTTTGGAAGGAAAGAGATTTAACGATCTTCTTGACATCCAACGAAAAATGACGAGACTTTTTAACTCCATCCCAAAGGAAGACTTCTCGCAAAGTATCCAGGACGTGTATAGCATATCTCAGCGATGCATAATTATGGAAAGACTATTTCGAAGGACAGTAATGTACCATTCATTAATATTTCATCTAACCTTAATATTACCGGCTTATTCACCGAACTTTATTGTCAGAGGTTGGACGAAACTTTTTACTTTTCAACGTCCACTTCAGTTTCTGTTTCGTCCTAACTACAAAACTCTATTTTTTTAACTTTTGAAAATTCATTTTGTTATTTAGTAAAATTTATTCTATTAATCATCCAGAAAGTCCAGAAAACCATTTAACTAACGGCTTACTGAAATAAGGAAGCAAAATCGCTTCATTTTTTTCTCAGTAAAGCATTTCGAATAAAACTCTCACTTCTGAACTCTAAGAAAGGCAAAGAAAATTGCTTAAGAATAAGAAGCATCCTTTTTTGAATTTCAGTACTTCGTGAAGTACATGAAGTGGTGAGGCACGACGCTCTTCCACATCTTAGAGAGCCCGCGCTGCGCGAATTCTTAAGTCAGCTAGCGAAGCTAATTGAGGAAGAACTCCGAGGAAATGGAGAAGACAAACGAAACCAATCAACTCTGTCTTCCTCCCTAACGAAGACATCCACACGTGCAGTATACGTCACGATATCTCTGCTCTTCTCCCTCCCCGTCTTAGTTATCGAAGTACACGAACCACAATGATTGGAACCGATGAAGTTTTATTTCGTTTCAACTAATTGATTTTTCGACGCCTCCGAAGCAATTAAAAGAGATTTAGCAGCAAAATATTAATGAGTTTTGTAAGCAAAAAAAAAAAATCTTAAAAGTAATAATTTGGGGATAACATGCTATTCAGTTAAAAATTATAAATATTTAAAATATTGAAACATAGATATTACATTCTTGAAAATGTTAATAGTTTATGTGAGTATCCATGTATATATGTCATTGGAATTTCGCGAGTTGAAGTTCGAATCAGGCGTAAAAAGATAAGACATTTTACTAGAATCATGAACTGCCCGGTCTCATCTTTGCACGACTTCAATTGAGGGAGATATTTTTTTTAAAAAAAACGTCCATTTTCAGTGATATTTCGCACGTACGTACCGAAATTGATAAAGCAGCAAGCAGATTGTCTATAACGCCTGGTAGAATCCATTACAATTCAACCAAGAGGCTACCTAGATGGTCTCGGATTTTTTTGAATTTAACATCTATGGGAAAATTCATAAAAAAAGTAAGATATACGTGTTTTGGGGTTTGGGCCAAAAAAATTCCCGAGCCAAGATACAGGCCGCCAAAGAAAATTTTGCTATATAACTAAATTTAACGTGTTTTCTGGCCACTTGCTCAAAATAAAATTTTGCATTTTCAAGTCTACCTTTGTATACAGAATTCCTGGAAAACCCCCTAAAACCCGTTAAACGCAAAAGTGGAATGTAGTATTCAGTGGCAGTGGTATTTCTCAACAGTAAAAAAAAAAGAAAAAAAAATGAAAAAAATAAAAAAATAAATTGGCATTTTTGAGAAAAAAAAGATTTAAAATTTGTTTTTTCAAAAGACTGTGGAAAGAAAACTTCAACACATATTTCCAAACGTTGCACAGTTTTTTAAACAGAAAAAAAAAACCCTTTTCAATAAAACAAATAGCAGTAAAATATGTTGTACTGTTCCTGAGCAAAGAACTTTAAAGATTTTGTCGTAAGTCGCAAGTGAAAAATGATGACTGGGCCGTCATCTTTGGCGTCCTGTATCTCGACTCGGGAATTTTTTCGGGCAAAACCAAAAACACTTATGTTGTACTTTTTTATAACTTTTAATACATGTTAAACATGTTAAATTCAAAAAAATCCAAGACCATCAAGGTAAACACCTTGTTGAATTGACATGGATTTTCTACCGCATGTTGAAAGTGAAAGTGGATTGAGAAAGATGCGTTTTGAAATGATGCAATCCTTTTTTTTTTTTTTTTTTTATCACCTTCTTTGATGAAATGTAACTTGCGTTTCAAAAATGAGATATTAAAAAAAAAAACTTCCATTTCCAGAGATGTTACACCCGTACCGAAACTGATAAAGCAGCTAGCAGATTGTCAATCACGCCTGTTGAAAGCGAAAGCGGATCGAGAAAGATGCGTTTTGAAGTGATGTACCGCCGAAGGTACACCACTTCAAAACGCATCTTTCGGTATTTAAAAAAAAATTCTGTAAAACGCGTAATTCGGTATTTAGGAGAAGCTTCTTCTAATCCACCGCTGGTGTCTAATCTTCCAGCCTTGGCGTTTAGTTTTTTGTATTAAAATCTGACCGTTACTATGTCACTTGAAAAATCTTGAGAACGACAGTGAGTTGAGGATCGAGCCAGCTATATTCAAAAACTTTGAAATTTTACAAGGTCACATCTTTGTACCCTTTTAAGAAGCAGTGAAATCATTTAAAACGTCAGTTTTAAGCGATTTTTTGCCTGTTCCAGAATTTATGCAGCAGTTAACCGCTTGACAGTAACACCTGGTTTAAGCGAAAGCAGGGACGGATACAAGGGAGGGGTGATCGTCCCTCAGATCAGGGATCCTGAACCGGCAGTTTTTCTAAATTGGAAGTGCTGAAATGCAAGTGTGGGGTTGGCCATCTTTGATGGCGCAAAGGAAGGGATTGGGGTTCAAATCTCCCTCTTGCAAATTTTTTGAAATCGAATTTTCGAAAAGGCAATTTCAGACGATCTTTGGCATTTTTAGAAGAAAAAGTCTCAGAAGCCTCTCTCTGAGCATTTAGCAAAATTAAAGTTTTAAAGACGTGATTTGAGATACATCAGGTATTGTTAGGGCAAATAATGGGTTTAGTGACTTTCCTCTGGTAACTGTTCCAAAAAGCAATTTTTGACGACTTCAATGATGTTAGGGCGAGGGGATTTCGAAAAATTCCCCCAGAATTATTACGACATTGAAGGTATAAAACGAAAATTTAGAATTCCTTTTTTGCAACCCCCTCAAGCATCAGCTAACCAGATATGTAGTAAGAGGTAATCAATCGCTCCCTCCTTGAGACATTTCTGGAACTGCCCTTGAACTAAAGAGGATTAAGTAAGACACAAATTTGAAGCAAGCAGATAGCCGTTTGCTAATAACGCCTGGTTAGGGTCATTTCTGTGTATGTGTGGATTAGCAGAAAAAATGGAGAGCATTTTTCCCTGGTGTGGGTTAACAGAAAAAAAAATGGTGAGCATTTATTTTCTGTTAACGTACACAAGGGAAGTACATAGAAAGCCAAAATCAAATAGAAATTTTTAAAAAACTAAAGGTAGTAAAGATGACTCTTTTAAAAACCTTAAAATATATATTTTACGAAGAGAACATTATTATACATACCATTTTAGACAATCTTAACACAGTTGCGAACCCGGGCGTTAGGTTGAAAATAGTCCATTGTAGTAGACTGTTTTACGATCATTGCGTTCAAAGTAAATGCAACATCTTCCAGAATTGAAATACTTTTCAAGTTTTTTTCTTGATCTTTATGAGAAAGAAAATTGTCTTTCACTATTTGTGAGTCCTTCAATGCAATATTGAAAGAAGAGACGGGCTGTGCTTCCGGTTCTTCTTGTTTATCTTCATTGGCGAACGAAAAGTCCATAAGGTTGACTACGGACGGAGGAGTAGCATTTAGGTGAGTCTCTCCAAAATAGGCTAAATTACTGTCATAAGCCTATATCTCATTGGTTTATCATTGTCATTAAAATAAATTTAACAGGTATGCATAATATGATGCTTAAAAGTTATTTTGGTAGTTTTTATAATTTAGATATTTATAAACTACTAGAAGACCCGACAGACGTTGTTCTGTTCAAACTTTGTAAATTGAAAAGTTAAAAAACTTCAATAAACCATCAAGTGTTTGAATCGTTCTGTTGAAAAAAAGAAAAAAATATGTTTTAAGCTGCTATGGTGTCAGAATGTGTATATTTATTACAACTTGATTTATCTAATGCCCACTGAGCAGTTGTTTTATTAAAAAAAAATTTCTCCCGTATTTGATGATTTGTTCCTTCAGCCATACTCAAAGGATAAAAAGCGTCCTCAGATATTAAATGCAAAAATCTAACTATTCATCTAGAACAAACGGGAAATCCCGCTGCAACATCCCTCTTATAAAAAAAAAATCGAAAGGATATCGTTCAGAAAAATTATAAAGGTAAAAACAGTTCTCTGAATAAGCAAAAATCACTCTTCCCCACCCCCCTCCCGTGATGTAAAATAAACATTCTTCAACTAGAATGACTAAAAACTCTTTAAAAACAAAAAACAATTCTTTGCAAATTGAATTATTTCGCCAAATAAACAAAAATAACAATAAATTACAATAACAGTAGCTTTAAAATGTAAACAAATGATCACGCAACTCTATTGTTTATAGCCAAAGTCGCCAAGCCACAACGTTACTGTAATCCAGCTGATCAGTGAGCGAAGCCAGCTCCGACCGATTAACGGTCCGATCTTTTGAACAAAAGCTTTTAAAACTTCATTTCTTGCCTATTATGTTTGTTAAAGTAAAGATCTTCCACTGCACTGATCTTTTGTGTACAGAACTACCCTGTTGTAATTTATCTGGATGAAAATAAAATTTGTTTCGTCTTTAAATTCCATCATCTTTTCCTTTGATGATGTACTGATTAGTTAGATAATCCTTAAAGTATTCTTGACATTGGTGCCAAAACATAGACGGACTTGAGCCAAGAAAGAAATGTTGCTAGGTACGGTACTTTCTGATCATTTGGTTAGGAAAACCTAAAGCACTGATCCGGTCACATGGTTTTACTACGACAACAGAACACACGTTGAGCGTAAACCTTCCAGTACTTTACTTTAAAATACATCACAGGACCTAAAATCGTTGCTTTCAAGAGAGAGAGAGAAATGAAGGCTTCTCTCTCTTTACATTTTTACTCTATTCTCAAATGACATATCACAGTAGGAAATTTCATTACAAAAAGCATAGCTGGCTTTCTTATTGTCCTATGGCAACGGGCTAAATATTTATTTCAGTTCTCGCTCAACAATAGGTTGAAATAAATATTAATCATTTGGGAGATATAACCAACCAATGTTTAAATTAATTAACAAAAACGTTTCCGATTCGAATCATTGCACTTCGAAACCATGCTTGCCACAACTTAATTACACACAAAAAATTTGATCAAAATGGGTCCAGCCGTTTAAAAGCCTTATGGTGACAAACATCTGCACAGATTTTTATATATTAAGATTTAATTCTGTACTTCAAACCAATCCTTTGTCGCTCCCTCATACTGTCCCCACACAAGATTTCAACTTTAAAATATTTTTTTGCAATATTGAAGCATGAATGTATAAAGATAAATAAATAACTTTGTGCAGAACAGTAAAGTAAGAAATAACAACGTCAGAAAAGCACAAATTCGCAGATTACTGCAGACGTGTTTCGGCGTTACAGGGAACGTCTTTTTCAATGCAAAAAGTAACGAACTAAGAGAATGAAAAGTTTGGCTTTTGTCGGATGTCTTTTCATCCATAAGCTCGTTACTTTTTGCATTGAAAAAGGCGTTCCCTGTAACGCCGAAACACGTGTCTGCAGTAATCTGCGAATTTGTGTTTTTCTGACGTTATTTCTTATTTTACATGAATGTATTACTTATATTTTAAGAATTGGATTTTATGTTTAAATAGGGACTATAATATGGCATTATTATAGTTAATCATTAAAAATATTAACTTTAATATCATCATATTGAATGAGAAAAAAGTTCACCTTCTTACATCACTCCATCTTTCACCTATCCTCTAACTGCTAAGGCTAACTAGAAGGCACATAAAACTAGTTGATGGAATTAGAATGTTTTGGTAGCCATCGAGCACATTGCATCAAAAAAAAAAAGGAGGGGGGGGTCACTTGATTTTTAGTTCCATTGTTATCAGAGTGAAATTTTGACAGAGGGTGGATTGAAAGTTTTTTTTTTTTTTTTACTTAGTCACTTCCTACTGAATAGAAATAAATTTTAAAAACTACTTATAACTATTGATTCATAAGTTAAGCTATAGTTAAAGCCCACTAAGCATAATCACTATTCAGATAACTAAAAAAAGTAAATGGTAATTTTATTAAAATTCCCTCACTTATGAGGGAATGACAAATTTAGGCTATTATGTTATGAAATTAAACTTAAATTGCTGCTTTTATAAATGATAATTAACAGATTTTTTTTATGTTTTACAAACGAAATAATCATAAAATTTACTACCATAACAATATTATGAGTATTAACGTTATTAGTTTCTTGCAATGGTTATATTGTATGACTTCAGTAAGCTACTTGTTATTGTAGAATATTGTTTACTTAAATTAGTATTTTGTAATTAAAAAAAACTACAAGTTCATCAAATTGTCAATTAAAAAAAATGTGTGTGTGCCTTGTATTTTTTCAAAAACTCATTAAAGTGTTTTCAATATACGTTCGAGAAACCTTGCAGCCATTTTCACTCAGGTGACGGTTATGATAGGTATTACTGCCTCACTTATGTTTAAAATAAAGTACAAAAATAAATGTGATTGATCATGGCCAATATTTTTCCTAAGATATAGATGAGCTCAGATTAACTTATAAAAAAAATCAATGTGATTTTAAGAAAGGTGATGAAAATTTTTTTGTAAACTCTTATTTGGCCTATGTGGAGAGGATCAACTATTTCTGTTTTCATAGATTAACTTTCAACAGCATAGGTTAGCTTTTAAAAAGCACAAAAGGAAGCATCGCGTATTTTAGAACATTTTTTTCCTTACCAGGGAAAATGTAAATTGCGGAAAGTTCAGAAACAGCAAACTTTCCATCCGGTTTAAATTAACGTTATTAGTATATGGAAAACTGGGACCTGATGGAAAAACTGGAAAAGGGGAAAATGTAGATTCGGAAGTATTTTAAAATTTAGTCCTAAAAAAGCAATTACAGGACATCTTTCAAGATGAGGGTTGGGTTTTAGAGAATCTCTCGCAGAAATGATTCGAATTCCAAGGTCAAAAAACAAAATTTTAGACGATTTTACAGGGAGGTGAATTTGGGACTCTTTCGTAGAAATTTGTAGGGATGGAAGTCAATAATCCAAAATGCAAGATAATCTTAGAGGATGTTGGGGGATCAGGTACTCTGGTATGAAGGAAGAGGAATTTGCTGCAACCTTATAGTCCCTTTCATGGATTCGCCACTGCACTCAAGCATTAAATGGTGATATTTTTTCCTATGTATACAAATAATCACATTTATTCACTAAAAATCTTTAAGGCATTTCAAGAATTTCTTCACGAATTTAAAAAGAAGGCATTCAAATCAGAAACCATTTATTTTACACCCACAAACATAAATTATGATTATCTTCAATTATATTTGACACATTTCTAATACAGAAAAACAAGAAAACTAATAAAATAAATAATTCAGGTAATAAATAACAAATAAATAGATGAATATATATATATATATATATATATATATATATATATATATATATATATATATATATATATATATATATATATATATATATATATATATATATATATATATATTTTGCTAAATAACTACTTTACATACATTACTAAAAATGAAGTGAATGCAATGTAAATAAATAATTATGGAATGATTTGGAAGAGTCAAAGACAAAAAAAAAGTAGCCAGTCTGCTTTAATCACTTTCTTCTTTGTCAGGACTTTTTCTCAGAGGATTCAGAGGTCTGTTTTCAGAGTCAGAACTGAAATAAAAGCAGTATAAGTAAATACTCAGCTAAAAATACAGTGTATGTCTTCTTTGAATCAGTTTATTCTTTAAAAGAAATCAAAAGTTATTTTCCGAAAATTTGAGAAGAAAAACCTAGCAGATGGGGCCCAGCCGGCACCTGGGCTCTGCCCAAAAAGCTGCCTATATTTGGGCTGGATTGAATTTTGCAATTGCATTATAGAAATTATTATGATTTTTCTACTTTATTTATCTATTCATTTTTAAAATACCTATGACCAATAGTGGATTAAAGAGAAGATCACAGGGGGCCCCTCCCAACTCCCAAAGTGACAAAACTAATTTAACTAGAGCATTAACTATTTTTTTTAATGTATTTCTCTATAACATAAGTAAACATTTCTAAACTACTTCTTAAAAAACACACATAAAGCATATTCGAATAAAACCACTTTGGTTAGCTGTAATATTGCAGTTGGTGGTTAGTGGGAAAGAATATGTAAACTAACGAGTTTCGATTTCAAGGATACATAATGTTTCAAATTGTCATTAATACTTCTTCGAGAGAAAAAAAATTATCATTCTGTTTTGATACCCCCCCCCTCCCTGTTTTTTTCATTCTAACTATGTTTCTATGCAACACTGTGCATTATCATACTATTTTGGTGAATATATATTAAGTTTAGTAGTCACAACCACATTCGAAGTAATTTAGTCGATAATATTTCTGTACTTTTAAGTAGATTAATTGGCTTTAATATTTTAACAATTTGCAATGCCACCAATCTAGCAATGTTTTATCTATGAAACGTTGGATAACTGATTATTTTAATTTTCAGCACAAAAGTATTTATTCGTTACATATTGTAATGTTTTGTGGTTTATCAAAAATAATTTTTGCTATAATAAAATGATTTTGAAATTAAAATTTTAGTTACTAATTAAGATCCAATAATGTCCAGTGCAATACTTATTTAATAAATACTAGGAATGTTTTGATTTTAAAGGCCAAATGAAATAGTTATTATTCATTCATTCTTTCATACTTATTCATTAATTTTTTAAATTACTCATACATTCATTTACTATAGAATTTATTTACAATCTATCATGTATTAATTCACTTATTCATTCATCAATTCACTCGTTCTTCTATTCATTCACTCATTTATTTTTTCTTATGTATTAATTAATTAATTTGTTTGTTTGTTTATTGTTTCATTACTGATTCATTAACTCTTTTATTTACTAATTCATTTGATCAAAACGATTTTTAATAATCAAATAGAAAATATTTAATTGGAAAAATATTTTAGTTTTTACTTTGGCTCATAAAAAAAGAGAGGGGGGGGGGGGTTCTTGAAGGTTAATGATAAAAAAGAAAAACAATGTTTCACAAAAAATGATAATTTATGTTTTATTACAAACTATATTGTTCCTTTTTTATGTGTGGTAATTTTTAAAGCAAACTTCCAATTGGTTCTATCTTAAATTTTAAAATGACATAAGAAATTACATACTTACGCATATATTACTTCTTCATCTGAATCATTAATCATTGATAACGTTGGATTATCTTTAACTCGAGTTTCTGAAGTAAAAAGGAAAGAATAGTCAAAAAAACACACACACAAGTGTATAACATTTGAAAAGATATTTTTACGAAAAATTCACTGCAAGATCTATGAAGACACTAAAGGGATAGTTAGCCAAACCAAAGATGTAGTTAAAACTTAAGTAAATATCTTATTGCAATAAAATCTTATCTCTTAGCACTAGTAACCCCTTTTTTAGCCTTTTGGAATTAATAAAATTAAATTTACTTGTACTTTCAGCATTAAACCATGTGATTGAGTAAAAAATAACACTTTTCTAAATGCAGGCCTGCATGAAATTCTAGTTTACACAATTTGTAGTTTGAAATTAATAAAAATACAATTTTGCATCAAAAATATAGTATTACATATGCTTAAAGAAAAAAAATTTAAATTCATTATTTTTGATTATCACAAACATCATTATTATGTTATGTTTATTCATAGAAATTATAATATGAAGTACTGCTTGTTATGAAACAAAGTAATCTGACAAAATAAGTTTAATTCTTCAATTACATTAAAAGAATTAATACAAAAAACTATCATTACCCTATTTAAAATTTAATTGACCTTTCTGTGTTTAAAATCTTAAAAACAAAAGAAAAAAATTTAAATACAAAACAATTAATTTGAATTTTGCAGACGTGATTTGATTTAATTGAATGTAATAAGATGGAAGTCTAGAAAAACTGAGTTCATTTTAAAATGCTTGTTTTTATATAATAAAACTTTAATATATTTTGAAAATCTCAATGTGTATATCATACAACCACTTGTAAAATTTATCTGTGAAATTAAACAACTATATTTACTCTGGGGACTGAAAATTCAAACTTTTACTCACCAAAATAGGCTCTTTTAGGTGGAGCATACACATATGCCATAGTAACAAGATACAAATTTAGAAGACTGTAGAAAGACATAAATTCAGCAGAACTGCCATAATTGGTAGATAACTCTGCTACAAAATTGTCTTGCAACACAGAGACACCAAACCTTAGCACTGTGACAGCAATACTAATCGATAATACTATTATCATCAGGACTGTCAAAAATTTTAGCCTCACATCTGTGAAAATAAAACACATAATTAGAAATATTAAAGTATTTTGAACAAAAGAAAAGTTTCAGTAAAAAATAATGCACCATATTAGATCAGATGGAGGTGCCATTACCCCCTTCATCTCTCCCTTCCCTCAAGGGACCTTCAAATGCTATGGAGCGTCAATCCCCCCCCCCCGATAATCCCCCAAAAATGAGTTCAAAACCCCTCTCAAATTAACACCTTTCTAAAAATTTCAATGGTGCAGTCTCCACCATGATCCAACCCCAACTTGATTGGCACGCTTGCAGTAGAGTCAAAGTTTGAAAATGCTGAGTTATGGAGCGTGTCAGCCTGATAACTCAGTATTATGCCCAGGGTTTTGTGGCCAAGTTTTCGGGATTAGAGCCACGTTTTTGGACCTCTTCTGCAACTAAATTAATCTGGGAGATTTTAAAAGTATCAGTACTTTTAGAAAACAGTTTAATAATTTTATTGTAAACATACAACTTTTCAGCTTATAATTAGTTACATTTCATTTAATTATGTATTTATAATTAATGAAATCAAAAATATCTATGCTTGTATGAATTAATATTTAATAAATAAATTTGGGTCATGATAAATTGCAACACAAAGCTATTTTTCCAACCGCTATTTTTACTTCCTTTTACAAAAAAGGAAGTATTGTATTCGCGAAAAAATTTTCACTCAAAAATCGGCCTTAATTTCCATTTTGCTCGCCCCCGAATGAATATTGATTTTTTTTTCAACCCGACCACAAGTGGATACATGTCTAAGAACGTATAGACACCTGAAGAATCCATTTTGATGATCCCCGAGTTACTTACAACGAGTTTTCTCATGACGTCCATATGTATGTATGTATGTGTGTATGTATCTCGCATAACTCAAGAACGGTATGTCCTAGAAAGTTGAAATTTGGTACATAGACTCCAAGTGGGGTCTAGTTGCGCACCTTCTATTTTGGTTGCATTCAAATGTTCCAAAGGGGGTCTTTTACACCTTTTGGGGTAAAATCATTGTTAATTTCAATGTAAACTCAAGCAGTGCTATAATTTGGCAAACACTTGGCAATATACTGCCAAGATTTTAATCGCCAAGTTTACGAATTTGGCGTGGTTTTTTTTAAAATCTGGTTTTAATTTGGCCATATTTAAAGAGCTAACCATTGAACCACATTAAAACTGCCGATATTGTGAAACCTTATCTGTATAAAACGTTTTCTTTGCTCCAGTTCGCAACAAACTTGTTATGAAAATGTTTAAAGTGTTTCTTTGCTCATTCCGAGGCTTCAAATTGGAGTAAGAGGAAGTCATGTGATGCATACATCAGCTCGTATACTAATAATATTTAGTTCACTTGTTTTTTTTTTAAATCTGTGTGATGGTATTTGATTTTTCAATTTTTCAATATGTTTTACACAACCTATTGCCCTTAAATACTCTCTTTCCTATTGGATTTTTTTTTAAAAAGTGCTTTTAATGCGTTTTCCGAACGCTTCTTTCATTTACAGATGTTTATCACCCCCACCCCCACACCAAAGGGCTTTTATGAGTGAAAAGTAAAAATATGCAGTAAAAAACATTTTCACAATTTTAGATGAAGTCTGTGATGTACTCTTCTTAGAGTAACAAGCATTGCACTTGGTAATGATAGTCTCTCATACACTCAGGAACATTCAAAATAGCGCCCCAAGAAAGAAACATTTGATTGAAGTGAAATTTATTACATAGAATAATATAGGTGAGAGATACACTTGATTCCCAAAATCTAGACAATTAAACAAATACAGGCTAAGAAATGAGATGAATACAGTGCTACTTCAATAGCGGGTTGAACCCTCTTTTGCTGCAATACGGTTCGGCATTGAATTAATTAAACATCTGATGTTGTCCTGAGGCAGAGGGAGCCACAAATTTTGAACAGCCACTTCTAAATCTTGCACAGAGTAGTGCGGCGGCGTCTGCCGATTCAATTGATCTCATACATGCTCTATAGGAGACAAGTCAGGGAAGTGGGCTGGCCATGGAAGAGTCTCAAAAGGATCTAAGAAGTCTTGAGCAATTCTAGCTGTATGCAGCCGAGCATTATCTTACTAGAAAATTGCCCCTGGGAGACCATTTTTGAACGGTCCTAACTGTAGTTGCCGAATTTCATTAACATAACGTATACTCTTTAAGGTTCCACGTACCACAATTAGAGTGGACCGGCTATCATAGGTTATGGCCCTCCAGACCATTATACCCGCGGTGCGGGCCGTGTGTTGTGTGATAGAACGGGTGGGATGGTACTTTTCTCCAGGCTGCCTTCACACCGATGCGTGTTTATCATTTGACACCAAAATGAACCAAGATTCATCACTGAACACCACCTTTTGTCAGTCAATGACATCCCAAATCGCTCTGGTTTCGCACCATTGTAAACGGAGTTGCCTATGTTTTGGTGTTAAAGGGAGTACACCAAAAGGACGCTTGGACTGCAAATTCACTTCCGCTAGATGTCTAGAAATGGTTCGAGAAACAACTCCTACCCCTACGTCTCTGGACCGAGTAACTGTGGGATCCAAGAGTGCTTGCCAGACGATCCTTTGATCCTCTCTCCTCCTTGTTGTCCTGGTCGCTTAGGCCCGGTTTTTCACACATAAGTACCATTTCGTGTCGACTGACTCCAACAGTTTCTAACGGAACACTCTGAGCGATCCACCTGGGCAGCAACACGGCTCATCGACCAGCAAGCAGTTTTTATGCAGATGATCAAACCTCTCTCAAACTCGTTTAACTGTGAGAAACGTTTTCTAACTTGCCTAACCAGGCATCCTTTACTCATTAAGGTTCTCTAACAATCAAAATAAATCATGTAATCAAAACATTTATAAATTATAAATTATGCACTGGTTTATATAGCACCTTTTTCCCGATTGCACCAATATTGTGGATAAACGGACATACGCATTGACACCAAACTTGGATAATTTACATATCAGATGTCCCTCTTCTTATATGCAAAGTTTTGCGATTGTACCTTTCTTCTTTCTTGGTGCGCTATTTTCAATGTTCCTGAGTGTATAATGGGAGAAACATTACCACCCCAAAAAACTTCTTGTATGCAAAAATACCAAAAAATACACTGTGTGATTGCAATCTGGTTCTGACTTAGAAAATAAAACAGTATCAATTGTTTGATAACTGAGACTTCAGCTATAGAATCTCTTATCTTTTTCAGATATTTTTTTTTCTTTTGAGAAACAGTATGACATATTTTAGAACAACAGATCTGGAACCTTTGAAGCCTATTGTATCAAGTTTAATTCTCAAGACATTTATAAATTATTTTTCTAAAGTGACCAGATTTTCATATGCTTACCAAAATATGGCATCGAACGAAGTTCTGAGTAAGCTCTAACAATGAGATATATTAAATACATCACATATATTGCTCCAATCACAAAAAAGAAAACCTTGAAGCCCTACAAAAGAAGATAATGCATTACAATGCAATAAAAATATAATGAAACATTACAATCAGAAACTTTATTTGCTATTCCAAACAATTAAAGAGAAATTGTTTTATTATTACTGCTTGATTTTAGTTGAGGAAAAAGAAAGAAAAACTTATGAAAAACCAAAAACAATGGTATTGTCGGTAATTTAAATTGTATAAACCAGGCTTGCAGAATAACTTTCACAAGAAAAAATCAAATTTAAATAGTTTATACATCATGGTTTTTTTGTTCATTGCCAAATATAATTAGTAATTGACTAATAATTAATCTGTTTAAGCATGGCTTGAAATCAAACTGTTAGCCAATTTAATTTTGAAAATGTCCTAATTGTTTTAATAAGCAGATGATTCATATACATTGTCAATGAAGGGAGCTGCTGCCTTCTAAATCCCTTCATTAAAATCTCAATGGAAGACAAACATGCCTGCACTATAGGTTCGGTATCCTTGATAGCTTTAATTTTCATTTGATATTTCTTATTAAATCCCTACTTTTGAGCAAAATACAGAACATTTACAATGGTAATTGCATTCAAAAACTTACCATGAAATGCCCAGTATCAACTTTGTAGTTGTAGGTTGGATCTCTCAATTCATTATATTTTTGCCAAGAAGCAAGTGTAAAAGCTGATAACCACAAAAGTCCAATAATAATACACTTTGGAAGATAGAACTTTGTAAAGCTTCTTTCATTCTAATAACAATAAAAGAAAAATAATATTTATTTTTGTGATCAGTGTTCACCCATATTTGGATGAGTATATTCAACAGGATAACAAATACAAAGTGGGCAGCACATTAAGTAAATGAATTAGAGCTTAGAAGAAATAAAGTGAACTCATTTCATTGTGTTCCTGCTTAAGATGTATCTCCAGCTAGAGCGATCAATCCATTTTAATCAATAACCAATGCTAAAAATAACTTTTTATGCATACTTCTCATTTGCTAACACAAAATTTACTTGAAGTGATCAGAAAAAGTTGAAAGAAACCAGTTTTTGACTTTTCAAAAGCAACTTCACTACAATATTTTTTTGCCTATTATTGTCTCCACTTGTGAGGAAGTGAGAAGCAAAGGAATGCAACTGGACTATTTTAAGTTTCGAGTAAAATGCGTTTAAAGATCAGATCCTAGGTAGGCTTTCATTGAAATTTTTTTCTAAATCGTGCTGTACAGCAGCGGCCCCAAGACAGAGGTACTGGTTATCTCCAAATTTTTAATTTTGCCACTCGCATCCCTTTGCTTCTCACTACCTCATGTGGCCACCTAAGTTTTAGTAGGTAATCATAGTGAAGAGCAGCATTCTGCCAGTTTTCTTATCAGTTTGAATGGTAAGACAATTGAGGTGGGGAACAATACAGTGCTTTTTAATCCATGGCGTCTTAAGTCAGAAACGCTGCAGGTGAACGGAGCAAAGTCAGCCTTCTACCTTCTGGTGCTCAGGGTACATGCTACCATCAGAAGCCAATCTTTTACAACTTTTATCCAAAAATTCTACCAGGGTATTAAGAATTTTTCGAGGCGTACCAAGTGCAATGAAAGCAGAGCCACTGCAGAGCACTTACTCTGAAGGATTGCCTTGTCGCATGAGGATATGCTGAACAGACCTGGTCTGGTGTTTGAGAGATTAAGGTGAATCACCCATGGACCTGATCTGATTTTAGATCATTGAGGATTAGCAACAGCAACAACAGTGTTTTTAATTCCCATGTGAGTTGTGAAACCTCATTTCTGCCAAGAGAAGATGCATTTATATTTTTTGCTTTATTATTTAGCTTGAATTTTAATGGTGATGTCCTAGTGCCATGCCTTTTTAAAAAAATCTTTTGTCATTAAATGGTAAGTAAAAGTTGGTAAAACAGCAGAGGCTAGTAAAAAAAACATGCTTTTAAAAGAGTTTAGAGTACTCTGAAAGTTTGAGCATTTGAAAGTTAGAATTTCTGTTTTAGTTGCAGTTGACAGTGATGTAGCAAAAAGTGTTCCTTTGTTTTTAACAGAAAAATCAATGAAAACAAGGTGAGAGGATTAAAGGTATCTGCAGCTGTTCTTAAAGTGTTAAACTGTTTTTTAAAGTTTCAAGCCTCTGTATACTTGATTCAGATGTTGCTCTTTTTCTTTCTTTTTTTTTTTTCGGCTAGAGACAATTGACAAATTGAATATGTTTCAAGTGCCATACAGTAAAAAAAAATTCAATTTGTAGAAAGACAGCTTGTTGGGTCAGACACAACTTAATTAGTTTCAGAAGACTAGACAAGAGAGCTGATTTTCTATTTTTTCTTCTGAAAACAAGTTCAGCTTGAAAAATAAGTATAATTGAAATTAATAGAAGATCAATCAATCACTAAAACAAGATTTAGAGTCTAGTACGTACATAAAAAATAATAATTCTACTCTTAAATAGAAATAAGAAGCATTTTCCAAATAAAAAAATAAAGGGATATACATATTTCTACAGCTTGTTTAATTTCTATTGAGCGCTTTCTTCCCTTTTCGTCAGCAGGCTGAACAGCCATATGAGGGGAAGGATCAGTCCTAGGTTGTTAATGCTTGATTTAGCACATAATTTAATTATTTACTAAGGAAAATCAAAATGATGCATATTAATTTACCTGCCTGATTCCATGGTATATGCAAAGCCAAAAGAGTAGTAAAGAACATAAAAATGTAGCTTGGAATATAGCATCTAACATTCCAGGTACCCAGCTATTCACAAGAAATGATAATGGGAAAAATGGATCTGAAAAAAATTTTAAAAATGTTATTTTTTTCTAATTAGATAAATACCCTTTTCATTCTACTTTTTAAAAGGATTTTTTAAAAAATGCTCAAATATATGTTCAAAACCAGTATGTTATAGATACATTTTTTAAAAAAAAGGGGGAAAAAAGGCATTGAACTATCCCACGAGAATAGGTAACTCGAGGGTAAATTTTAAAACTCTTTATTCCTGAAAAATTTTGGTGTTAATGAAAAGTTGAAACGTTAAGTTTAATGTTTTGAGTAAGATATCAAAGTTTCTGTTTTCTGTACTGGCAACACAGTATTCTAAAAATAAGCATGCAGTTGTGAGCAAGCGTGCTGCCTTTCAGCGTTAAATTTGAAGCTCTGGTTCAGTTTAAAAAATTGATTGAATTTTCAAAAGTCAAGTACATAGTTAAGTCTAAACTTTTTTGTTTTTGTATTATTAAATGTTGAGATCCAAGATATGTCCTAATAACTATACCATCACATACAAAACCTTCACTTTTGTGTCCTGCCCATGTCGCAAAAGATGAATATTTGTAGTTACAATAAAAAGGAAAGTCATTTATTTTGTGTGCTTGTTATTTCTAAAGCTAATTATTGCAGTACTCTTATGTTATGATAGTTTTAGAACATTAAATAAATTTTAGTTGACGAAACTTCTGAAAACAAAACTGTTCGACACGTGATGCATTATTCAAACAAGTGTAAGATAAATAGTTATGACTTGAAAATATTGAATTAAAGATTTTTCCACATAATTAGAGATTCTAAAATATATTATTCTGGAGTAAGAACTAATTTTTATTTTACACATGTATGACCATTTTCATGTGATAATCAATCGTTCATGAGGAACATATTTTTTAATTTTGAAAGTGCTTAAATTCATTACAAAATACTAGAAGTACTTCAATAATTATGTTTGTTTTAGGAAAAGATTATTGAAAACAAACATACATGTAACGCTGCATAAATATAATAGTAACAAAATAAAACTATTTTTATATTTTCTATTTAAGAACTTCTTGCAAAACAAATATATTTTGGGTTTAAAATTTTAAATTTTCCCTTTTCCTTCATCTTAATCTATTTTGTTTCTGTAGAAGGCAGATGATAATTTTATTATTTACAAGTTGCATCGCCCAGCTTTGCACAGTCTACCTCGAAAATAAAAGTTAGGTCAAGTGACGCATGTTCAACAATCAGACTTGAACAAAAAAAAAAAAAAAGCTAAATTTCCCCAACAGATTGCGGAAAAATAACCAAAAACTGTACCGTCCTACATCTCTTCCGAACCACACCATATCGCTAAAAACAGTCTTTTAGCAGAGCTATACACAGGGCCGTATCCAGAGGGGGGCCTGACAGGCCCAGGCCCCCTCCAAAACCCAAAATGTTTTGTACCGTAAAACAGAAGGTTTTTTATTTTATTTTTTTTTTAAAATTCCTAATGTCAGAAAAGGAAAATAACAAAGTTTTTTTTATTAATTTTTCTACTATTCAAAATTTATAATATTTTGAAGAAATACAGAAAAAGCAGTTCTAGTTCTCATTAGCCGCAAGGCACACTTGAAATTTAGACCTTTAATTAGGACTTCCTGCTCTCTTTCCCAATTCAATTCAGGGCAGTCCAGGGTTAAGGCATGCCCTTTGTCAGTTCGTTGTTTTTCAAGTCTACAAACTGACTTCTGTGCACTTCCTCCTCCAGGTGAATACACAGAAATTTTGGGGCTGTCACAAATGTCTTTTTTGGGCGCCCTCCATATTGTTTACCCATATTTTCAACCCTAGATTTAAAGATATTGGGCCCTATTTAAGCTCGGGCCAGGGCCAACAGGTGTCCCTTCTCCCCTCTGTGCATGACCCTGCCCTCCTCCTATAACTCTTATAAAACTTACACTGTACTGATTTCGAGCCGGGGACTCCCCAAAGGCTGGGCCCCTAGTTTCTGACTAGGCGAGTATCTTGTTACCAAGACGCGCCAAATTCAGCTCCTTGATACATCCTGAGTAAAAAATGCAAAAATCACGATTCTCGCGTTTTTGTAGCATAATTTTCAAGATCATTTTTGTGACTGATATGTTTCATGTCTTTCATTTATTTAATGCCGAATTCAGTATCATGGAACTTCTTTTGTTATTGCTTGTTCTTTTTTCTTACCTCTACTGCATACTGTTAATACCTTAAGTATGAGGGGAAAAAATAACACTTATTGTACTCTCTTTCATTTACTGCACTACTTGTGATTGAAAAAAAAAGTTTGTTTCAAGAAATATTTCGTTGCATTTATTTTTTAACTTAAAACGGGTGTGTCTTACAAAGTTATAATCATTTTGTAAGACTGTGCAATCAACTTCTGAAAAGTGTAAATAAAGAGCTTCAAATAATTTCAACTGTTAGAGAGTCTTTGAAAATTATTTAAGTTTTTGAAATTCCTTGAAAAGTTCTTCAATTTTGTATCTTATCAAGAAAATAAAGTATGAATTGTCCAAATGGCCAGAATATTACTCTTCTGTTCTTATTTTCTGAATGTCTACACCATTTCTTTTAAACTATTTTGTAGAATTTTCATACTGTAGGGCATTAAATGGAAAAAAAATGGGAATAGGGTTAGTGATCAAAAACAAACTTCACTAAAATCCGATATGAGCAGTGCTTCTCTTTTCTCCTCTCTAGTTTTTCCTCTCTGTCCATTAATTTCCATGACTTGTCGAGCAAGCAATTTTTGTTTTGTTTGATCTTGATTTGCAAAAGAATGTATAACTTTCGAAAGACTTTGTTTGCCTATTTTTTTTTTTTTTTTCATATTTTTGTAGTCTCAATTACCTAATATAAGGCCTCAAATTACAGATTTTTTTTCAAAAATTTTTCGGGGGAAAAACCCCCGGACCCCCTGAAATTATGGATGTTCTACATCCGACTTAAAGGGACACTCTCCTGTTATCCTTACCACTACAAGGTGAATAGGAAAAGTAATAAGAAATTAAAATAAAATAACAACAATCCAAACAGTGGAATCATTAAAAATCGAGACAAAAAGTCTTCTATGTTAACATTTTTATGCGTTTGGTGTGTCTATGTATACTATATGTGTGTGTGTGTGTTAGGGCAATGTGCTAATCCGGGCCCCTCCCGAAAAAAAAATTCTGGATACGGCCTTGGCTATACACATAATACTTAGAGCATTGCCCCAGTCACCATGAAAACGGTGTGCTGTGATACAAGGCTTTAAAAAAAAAGTTTGTTCTACTATGACAAATTCCTTAACAAATGCATTGTTACAGCCAGAAATTGTTCTAGCACGTTGTATACTACAAAAATAAAAAAGTATCTTTTCTCAAATTGTACAGAGATAAACTTATGGTATAAACTTCATCAGAAAAGGCTTCTTCTGTGTGCAGTTTTGTATAAATGCCGGTGAAATTACAAAAGAGCAAATCTTTAGAATATATTTTATTTCATGATCAAAATAGTTCATCAGTAGTTCATTCAATAGCTCATTAATTTGTAAACATGTTTACTAAAACACTTTTTTCTTATAAAGTGTTCAGCAAGTACTTTATTTTATGTATTGACTCAGTTTCTGACATTCAAAAAATATGCTCTTGCATAAAAATTTGAAAATGTCCCGCACATGATGCTATACATCATAATTTTTTTCAACCATTTAAATTATCATTTCTTAGAAAATTACATGTGTTTCATTTACATATTGGAGCCTTGACTTTCAAAACCTTTAGTTTGTTTTGCCATCACATATTTATAAGAGCAGAAATGTTAACTAAATCATGTAACAAATGATAAGAGGTTGACTTTAGATGTCCCCACATGACGTTTGCAAATTAATTTTTTTCAAGCAACAAAAATATTTAATAAAAATATAACTACTTCTGATGTATCTTTGTGCTAAATGTAAAGATAAGAAAATTTGATATCTCCAGTTTGTTAAAAATACTAAGCTTTATAACAAATTTTTGGTAAAATAATGGAGTCCGACTGTCCTGCATGTGACTGTGGAATGGCCCACTGTTATTAGAAGTTTAGCAGAAGTAATCTGCTAAATTTCTAAACTTTACTACTCATTAACTATAAAAACTCCTTTAAAAAAGAAAAAAAAAGTTTTTCCATAACAAAGATTTTTTAAAATTTCATTTCTGTAACTTTAATAATTCAGTTCGTTTGATAAAATACTTCGTAGCATTTTACACAATATTAAATTCAAGAAAGCTATTTATAGAGTGTTTTATTTAAGTACAGCCATTTAATCCACATGCATTTGAAATAGAAGAAAAGTAAAATTTCTAATTATTGCAAAATAATGAACACAACTGAGCATTTACTACCTTACACTAGAGAAATATCGAGAGGAAATTTGAGAAATAAAAGAAATAAAGTTTATATAGTTTTTTGAATAGTAATGTAAGCAAAACAACTTGTCAATACATGATGATAGAGGGATTTCCCGGAATTTAATGACAGCAACTATAGGTTAAAAGTAGTACATTGATCAGATTAACGATTTTGTGATTAAAAAAAAAAAAAAAAATTGTTAATGGTTTTGTTCTGAAGAAAAAAGTTTAGATTTTTGATGCTTTTACATACAGGATATTGTGAAATATATCTGGCATTTTCCTCACCTTTTCTTCTCCAACAAATGACTTTTTTATTTTAAGCCAAAGCGTTGCCTGGGTCAGTCATAATTGTGAGAAACTTGCTATTTGCTTTCTCAATCAAAAAAAAAAAAAAAAAATCACACTAGCGAAGTTGCACATTGAGCCATGGGTGCCCATGTGCAAAATTGTAAGGGGGGTCTCAGATATTTTAACCATGATTTAGCAGGATATTTTCCCCATAGAAGCAGATTTCAGGACAGATTAGAGTCATTAAAATTTAACATTTTTAATAACTTATTCATTAAGGGATGGAGAAGAAATGTTTTTACATTTTTGCAAAGAAAAAAGTAGGGTCTGGTGGGGTAAAGTGGTCATAAAATTGTAGGTTTTCAACTTAGGTGGATAGTAAATGCAATAAATTCTTTAAACACTTCAACTTTTTCTGTTGTTATTTTACAATGCATTATTAAAGAACACGGTACATTGAATTTTAGGAAGAAAAATATTGATTTTAGTAGTTTTATAGCATTTTCTTTTCCCTGTGTTTTAATGACCACTTTACCCCATGGGGTGGGGGGAAAGTGGTCATAGCATGGGGTAAAGTGGTCATAGTTAAAAATAGATGCAAAACCATTATAAATAAACCTAATACTTGCATATTTCGGTTGTTTTTGCAGTTACAAGTATATTCACGAGTACATGTGTGTACACACGAATATATACCTGTCGTGCTATACACGAGTAAACACATTCCTATATGAGTAGATACATGTATATGTTACGGCCAAAGCCCGAAATTGGCCAGTTCGCGAATTGGCCAGCCAATTCGCGAACTGGCCAGCATGGCTGAAAACTTACCGGCCAAAGCCCGAAATTTTCTTGATTTCGGGCTTTGGCCGGCCAATTCGCGAAGTGGCTAGGGACGATCGGCCAAAGTAGGAAGAAAGAAATGAAGAGCAGATTGTTTTCGTAAACTTTTAAAAATGAAGTATTTTGAAATGAGTTCTTCGGTGCACAATTTTTTCTTAAGTACACTTGGTCCAGAAACAAGTTCAAATATAAGTGATACCTTTGTGTGAAAAATAAGCTTGTAATGCATTAAAATATGTTCTCGTCTTATTCTATTCTCATATTTAAGCCATAATATATATTATTCAGTGAACGTATGATATGTGATATACAACGTGATTATTATAATTATGTGATACACAACGTGATTATAATAAAGGGCGTTAATATAATCCTCAGGCTATTATTATACCGTGAGGATTAGATTAACATTTCTATTATCAAAACATGAAGTACTCAAAAATGAGTAGATTTTACTGATTTTTAAGTATTCTGCTTTAATAGCTCATTTTACTAATTTCAAATGAGAAAAACAATTACGTAGTGTAATGCCTATCACTTATTACTACAAGTTGTGAACTTCCACATTATAAAAAATAATTGTGTAACCAACCTTACTCCTTAAATTTGGTGGAAGCATACCTGCATCTACTGCTCTGGAGTAACTTAACTGATATAACTGGTGCAAAGTTCCACATCGCTTGCACCATGGTAATATAACTATAGCGTAGCGTCTCACTCATTTCTACATAAGGTTAGACCATAATATTCTATATGCTTACAGATAAATTATTTGAAAGGTTACACATAGCAAAATTTAAGCTTTCATTTGACTTTCTTGAACTGGTTCTCATTTTCAATTGTAAGTGGACTTATACTTCAAGTTAACTATTTGATGGTTTAAATTAACCAGGTAGGTACATTAAATGATCAATTAATATTTTTTTCTACACGTTTTAAATTGAAAGTACAAAAGTAAATTAGTAGGTGAAAATACTTGAAATTTCGTTATAACAGTATTTTTAAAAAATCATGCTAGAAACCCCTTGTTTTTTGTCTTCTTTACAACTTTTGCTTTCAATCATTCGTTTATTCAATATTTATCAAGTTCATTTTTTTCCACAATCAATATACACCAATTACAAACAAGACGTTTTTATTGCACTGTTACAGGAATACCCAGGACACCGGGTGGGGTCTGAACTCACAACGGGAGTCTTACAGACATGTCGCAAAGCAAGAGAACTGCTCGGCCACAAAGATCCGTTTTCATTTCGCTCATAAGATTTTACCAGCTCTGTGCAGATATTGATCTTTACACATACACTTTGAATTCTACTGACTGCAGGTGGAACTTACACGAAACATAGTGCAAGGTTCCTCCAACAATTTGAGTTTTTTAAACAGAGATACTACACACTCCAGAATTCGTGTAACGTTACACCCATTTATAATGGTAATCTTACACAATTTTTTTTCCAGTGCATGACACTTCGAATTGCATAAACATTTATCAATCCTCAAGGACGGATACAAGGGAGGGGTGATCGCCCGTTCTTTGAGCGAGATACAGGACCTTCTTCAGGTATATATTTTCAATATTTAAGTTCTAAAAACAGCAAAATTACATAATCTTCATTGGTGTTGGGAGTTTTCATGCTTTGAAATAAATATTAGTCACTCCACATCTCCCACCTAAACCCAGAAGGTCTTGCAACCATTCGGGGGAGAAGTAGAGGAGTCTCTGTCTCTCTCACTTGCAGCGCTGTCATACCGGAAGTGACACATGTGCCGTCTACCAGTTAATCTACGATCTGCCATTATCATTTCGGGCTTTGGCCAAGGATTCCCGGCCAGTTCGCGAAATGGCCAGCCAAAGTAGAAAATACAATAGTAATTGCAAGTATTTCGGGCTTTGGCCAAACCTCTTGGCCAATACGCGAAATGGCTGGCCAATTCGCGAACTGGCCGAACTTCGGGCTTTGGCCGTAACATATACATCAAATACATGAGTGTTGGTGACTGCCATTACCCCAGTCTCCCCTATATGTATATATTTATATTTCACTGAACACTACAAAGAAGTTGTACCATTATAAAGCACAAGTAAAGGTAACAGGACAGAAAGCCACTTTTGCTCTATCGACCAGTCAAAAAAGAAGAAGAACCTCAATGAATATGTGAACCAACACTAGAAAAACAGAGAGAGAAACATTAAAGTATGTCACAAAATATTGAATTTGAGAATGAGAATATGTTATTCTTAATCTAAAATATATAGAATGACTTGATTTTATTTCTTAGACTATATTATAGTAGTATGCTCTATGAAGAGTTTTAAACTATTCTTTTCTTCAAGCGAAGATTATTTATCAAGCGAAGATTGAAATAAACATGAATTAGAAATACCTATAAAATCAAATAAAATGACAAATTACAGTAAACCCTTATCAATTTGGACCTTATTAAACTGGACTTCACTTAATCCAGACCAGCAGTCGGAAAAACTACTTTTTTTTTGTAGTGAATTACAAATTACGAGGGTCGATCCAGAAATAAGGTTTTCATCAATTTTACAAATAGACAAAATTTTTATTCTCATAGAAATTTACATCGTTGGAAAGATGAAACTTTCCTTTATTTTCTTACATAATTGCCAACTTTTTCTACCTTTTTGTAGACGGTGCTCCAATTTCTGTACCCTAATACCATAGAACTCTGCCACCAAACCATTAAGGAAATGTTTAATCTCTTCCTTGACTTTATTGCCACTACGGAAGCATTGGCCACTCAAGTGTTCCTTTAACTTCCCAACAATCCACTCAGACAGTTATTGTGCAACACTAAGAAAACTCAGGTGAGCAATCCAGAACCACTGTCAAGGACGAGTGACAGCCGGTGTAACATTGCTACACGAAAACGCACAAAACAGAGAAACTTTTGACAGACTTAGGCTGGAATGTCATGCCCCACCCACCTTGCAGTCTGGACCTAGTGCCTAGTGTTTACCACTTGTTCCCCAAGTTAAAGGAATACTTGAGTGGCCAACGCTTCCGTAGTGATGATGAAATCAAAGAAGAGGTTAAATGTTGCCTCAACTGTTTGGCGGCGGAGTTCTATGATATTGGGATGGAGCACCGTCTACAAAAATGTATTGAAAAAGATGGCGAATATGTTGAAAAAAAGAGGAAAGTTTCATCCTTCCAACAATATAAATTTCTATGAGAATAAAAAGTTTTGCCTTTTTGTAAAATTGATGGGAACCTTATTTCTGGATCAATCTTCGTATTTCTGAAATGTAGTCCTTGACAGATCAAAAAAGAATTAAGTGCAAAAAAGTATGAGGTTAAAAGTTGTATTGTATTACATTCAAAGGATTTATATGACATGTAACAAGCTTTAAATAAATTAATACAAACATTTGCACTAACCAAAAGCGTGCTCCTAATTCAGAAGATGATTAACTTCAATAAAATTTTCATCAGAAAGTGTTTCCTTGTTCATAAGATGATATGTTATATACCCAATATGTTTTACCATTTGAAAATGCATAAATGCCATGATGTTCCAGAGAGTTTTCTGTCATATTTTGAACATAAAATGAGTAATAAAATTTTCTAATAAAAATAGGAGGTAGTTATACTTTGTCTTTAAAGGTTATAATCTTTTGCAAAATAAATGTATGTTTTTTAATCTCTCGCTCACTTTTCAAAAATCTCTGTGTAATTTCAACAGAAAGTGATTTTTTTTTCTTGATGGGAACATTGAAAGTGAATGCTTACTTTAAGAAATGTTTAAGAGTTTGCATAAAACATGTTTAAACAAGTTAAAGTTAGTCACAAACACTATAACTTTCAATAGGTGATTGAATTCAGCTTCCAGCAGAAAAGTGAAATACAAAATGCAAAAAGAAATAGTATCTCTTTGTTCCATTTTTGGTTGGTTTTTCTCCAAGTTCCTTTATCAAATCCTCCAATCTTTCTTTACCAAAAAAAATACATTTTTGCAAGTTTTTAAAATTAATTTTCTAATTTCATTACTTATAGACTTACATTCTAGACTTTTATAACAAAAATGAATCTTGGGAAAGTAAAATGTGTTTACTCTGCTATTGAAATTATACAAAAATATAAAAAGAGCTACGAAACACATTGAGAAAAGCAGTTAAGATTAGAAGAAACAAACTTACAGTAGTTCCAAAAGTTAATAAAATGAAGATGCATCTGAACCAAATTTCAAGTTTTGTAAAAGATGGATTGTAGTTTTTAAACTGAAAAAGAAGATCAATATAATAACATTAGACAAGAATATTTTCTACGTAAAAGGAAAATAGATAGAAAAATTGAGTATCATCAAATTTTCTTTTGCACAAATGTTAGCATTTCTCAAAATTATGGAGGAATATGAAAAAACAAAGAAAATGCAATTAAAAGAAAACTTAAGCATAATAAATTTAGAGTATTGCAACTTACATAAAAGATAACATCTTTGATGTGATAATTTTCTTCTATTCTCTCCAATCCATAGAAACGTACATTTATTATGTAGTGGGAAAAATCTATAAAGCCTAAGTGTAAGATAGTAAACTCCTCACAAACCTGAAAGTAACACATATGAAATGCTTCTATCATTCAAGTAGTTCTTTTATATTGTACACTTATTTACTTTTATATTGCATTATTCTGTCAATCCAAGATGACCAAAAGTTTAAACGTACTCAGGAGAAAATTAAGTGAGACAAAGCAAAGTCATCCTAAATTGACAAAAAGTATACCAATGTTTGGAAACAAGCTTGTTTATTAATTAAAGAAAAAATTGCACACAATTTGATTTCAAATATAATGTTATATCACAATTAAAATTTTGTGAGATCATAAGCAAAAAAAAAGCATTATTCTTTCAATAGAGTTTTATTTTTCTGTTCGTAAAAGTCAGAAGGCTAATAAATATATGCAACTTAACCTTTCATATTTTGATAAGATTACAAATTTGTCACAAAACTATAGTTACAGTTATTTTAATTCTGCAAACTACAAATATACAAGTACAACTGTGACAACCAGCAACAGGCTCTCTGCCCAGCTAGGCTGGTCCTAGTCAATTTATTATTCCCCAATGAAGATCAATGGCCCTCTTAAAGCTATCCACCCCTTTGCTCATTACCACCTCTTCCGGTAAGCTGTTCCAAGTGCCCACAACCCTACTAAAGTAGTAGTTTTTTCTTATTTCCAGATTAGCCTGAGATTTGAATAGCTTAAAACAATGCCTCCTCGTCCTGCTTTCCGTGTAAAAATTTAATCCATTAACATCATTCATTTTGATAAATTTAGACAACTGAGAGGCCCGGCTTCAGGGTAGGCGACTTAGGCGGCCGCCTAGGGTGAAAGATTTTTAGGGGGCGGCAAAATTAATACCTTCGAGTACTGACCTACCCGCTTCCATAACCAGAAGTTTTAACACCTCATTCTCTGTGTATACAATGTATACATTAGATATGATTGAAAAAATTGCAGGGTAAGAGAGAGAGAGATGGAATGATTTTGACGTCCATTTCAAATGAGGAAATCTTGTTGAGTGCGCCTCCCCCCTAAAATTATTTTCTGGTTGCTCCATTGCTTCTGCTTCTTGGATCCCAGACACTTCCCACTATGAGCCCCAGCTCTGCTTTGTTTTACAAAAATCCTACGCCACTGATTGTGACTTGTTTCGAGATTCCAAACCTGTCCCGCCATTGGTTTAAAAAAAGGTAGGTTTTTATTTATTTAGTTTTAAATTACAAATGGGAGAAAAGCAAAAGTTTAAAGTAAAAGGATTACTTTTAATGCACCAGCCTATCTGAAGTATTTGATCCCGGAAAACAGTGTTAAGGCTGGAATATAAGTCAGGATTTTATTTCACTGTTTATTACTGATTTGTGATTGAATAACTTACTTTAGAAAGTGCAATGGAGAGGGGGGCGGCACTTGTCAACCTCGCCTAGGGCGACAAAACTACTAGAGCCGGCCCTGCCAACTGAATCATGTCTCCTCTAACCCTCCTTTGCTCCACGCTATACATATTAAGCCTATTAAGTCTGGTATCATAATCTAAATCTGAAAGTCCCTTTACTAGTCCAGTTACCCTTCTTTGAACCCATTCCAACACAGAAATATCTTTCCTCAGAAAAGGTGACTAAAACTGCACAGCATACTCCAAATGGGGTCTTACTAAACTGCTATATAACGGCAGAAAAACCTGCTTAGATTTGTTTGAAGTAGATCTATTGATGAACCCAAACATTCTGTTGGCTTTGTTACTTGCAATTCTGCACAGTTGACTAAACTTGAAGTCCTGATTTATTAAGATACCCAGATCAATAACATTTTCTGCCTGACTAATGATTGAACCCAATAAACGATAACTCGTACATTTATTTCCATGACCCAAGTGTAGCACTTGACATTTCCCTACATTAACTTGATGCCCCAAACTAAATGTTGAAAAATGAAATTCGCTTACCTTTTATAAGGTTGGACTAACATGTGATCCAAAGTTTTTGGATAGATTTTCTACTCTCAAAAGCGAGAAAACAGAAATTCCTTTTTCTTCTTTTTTAGTAGAGAATTCTTGTAATGAATGAGAAATCAAAGCAAACTCTGAAACATATAAAGCCACCCCTGTGATGTACAATAAATTGTTTTGTGTACCATTTTAACCTGTCTCCTCTATTTCTTACCTTTGTCACCATTTCCTAAAGCCAAAAAAAAAGAAGTTTTTGTTTCACAAGGAGTTTTCAAGAAACTTCTAAAATCTAGTGTTAATTTTTTCTTATAGCAAAAATTAAAAAACTTTCATGGTTTTCTTAATTTTGGAGTTGACCTCTTCAGTCTAAAAAAACATTGGTCCCATGACTTTCTACTGCAGCCCCTCAGGGAAAAATTAAGGAAATGTACAGATATACTATGAAGAAAAACACTTGTTCTATATCAAAGTAATTTGATTCTGTTAGTGATACAAAAGTCTTAGATTTCGAAAAGATTCTCTTATTGCCTGCAGGAACACACACAGATTGAAACCATAGTTTCCATATTTGGAAAATGCGTTTATTTTTTCTACATCAAAGGGTCAACTTTGCCACCCCAAGAAAAGTTCCACCAAGGGCAGACCGCCCTCTCCACCCCACCCTTGCTACGCCACTGCATATATGGAGTTATACCCTGTGAGAACAGCCCTGATCATATTAAATACTTAACACTAAAGCATAAAGTATCCTACTGAAATATTCAATACGTAAAACTTCTTCAAAAGAACAAAAGGAAAATTTTGCATTTCTAAGCAACAGTATAAAAAAAATATCTTCTTTCAAAATAAGGCTGTGAGGCGTAACATTTTATACAAACCTGCAATTTCAGTTTCCAAACATTCAATAAATATCTAGAAAATATATACATTATATATAACATACTCACACTTTCAAAGCAATGTAGCTCCCGAGTTCTGTTATGACTTTGTTGCTCATCCAATACCGCAATGATTTTGTTTTTATCAGATACACCATGAATTGAAACATCAATATGAAATGGCTTATTGAATCGTTCATCTAAAAAAATCATTGAGGGATGAGATATTATCCATTATGAATAAACATATAATGTGTCTGTTTTTTAGGTTTGTTTAGTATAAGTTAATAATTCAAATTTATCTATGAATAATAGTTCATACCACCACCATGTTTAAGTATAATTCTTCCAATAACCCACAGCTGTTGACTGAAAGTAGATAATGCGGTTGATCGCAAAATAAAAGGTCCAGTCTAAAAGAAAACTTTCAAAATTATTCAACCTGCTATAAAACGAAAAATATCAACATTTAAAGAGAAAAAACAATTTCTTTTGCAAATAATTTTTATCAGACAGTGGTTTACGCTTAAGAGTCATTTTTTTTAAGCTGGACAAAGTGAATGGGAGCTTGATGGTTGACACCTTCAATTTTCCTGAAACTTTCAGGATATTTTCCTAGTAGTAATAAGAAAAAGTGAAGCTTCTTTCCTCTCTAATTTGTCTTGTTCTCTAGTTTATTGCTGCCCTCGAGTGGAGGTCAAAGTTTAGGGTCATGAGAAAAATAGCTAAATATATGATTGCAATGCTTAAAAAGCAATAAGTGAACCAAGCAAATTCTTTAAAATAAGGATACTACTAGATACTAGGTACATGCTAGCATTAATATTTTGGTGGCTCACTCATGGCTTTGAAGGTCAATTGAAACTGCTACTTTTAAAACCTTTTTTGGCTTGTTTGGATCCGGATATCTGCTAAAGCCGTGAGTAAAGGTCGGAAATAAGTATATGACTAATTACTCATCACAGTATAGTACTAAGAAAAATATAAAATAGCTTTCATTTCTCTTGACTTTAGTAGTTAAAAGGTCTCAAAGACGATGATTTTTTAAAAATGCCCAAGTTTAGAGGTTAATAACTTTAATTGCAATGGGTCAACAGCTTTGGTACACGGCTGTAGTTATAGTCCAAGTGGTGTAGTTTAAGGTTCAGGTTAGAAATCCATGGCAATTAATGAACTTTTTTAATTACGCGGTCTCAAAATTCATAAGTTGAAACAAAAAGAATCACAATTTTAAGTCAATTAATCTAAAACGCCTGAGTCAATAACTTTGAGTTAGAGCTGTAATTATGCTCTACATGGAGTAGTTTTAGACTCATGTCAGAAAACCATGAGATCTAATCATCTTACTTAATTAAACGGTCTCAAAAATGATGATTTCAGCATAAAAGAAAGTTTTTTCATGAGTTAAAATGTTTGCTATTCAAAATCTTATGAGCTCAAACTTATAATAAATACAAGAATGAATCAACAGCCTAATGTACTTTAAGCTCCCAAAATTCCATGGAGGATTTGGATCTGGGAAGCTGAAAATTTGCATAGGTTAGTTTCAAAGACTTATCTATACCTCTATAAAATTTCATCCCATTCGGGGATGAATGAACAGGGACAATTTGAGAAATTTAGGTCAGTTGACGTGGTATCATCCGGATATAACATTGTGACAATTCGCATGCATCTTTGGTTATTTTTGACTTTATAATGTTCATAAATCAATGATATATTTTAGGAAGAGGATTGCAATTAGGTAAGAGATTGAGTTCATAATTACAGCAGAATTTTTACATACACTACTTAGTAATAAACTTTTATAAATAAACAAATTTATTAAATAAGGCTCAAAAGTAAAAATGTAAATATAACGAAAAAAAAAACAGGTCTGTTAGACAATAACAAAAGATGCAGGTAAAATGTGCTTAATGATTATATCAGAGTGATTCCACGTCAACTAACCTGATTTTTCAAATTGTCCTCGCTCGATCATCCCCGAATGGGATGAAATTTTACAGAGGCGTAGATATGTCTTTGAAACTAACCTGAAGCTAATTTTCAGCTTCCGAGAGTCGAATCCTGAGGATCTAGGATCTCCAAAATATAGTGCTCCAAAATGGCAGATCAGATTTGTGAAAAGAATTGCCATGTTGTGGTGAAGGTTACAGAAAATTTTATTACAATGGAAGCATGAAATTTTAGGAGCTTAAAGTACTTTAATCTGTTGATTTGTTCTACTCATAAGATTTTGAGTAGCAAGCATTTTAACTCCTGAAAAAACGCTCTTTTATTCTGAAATCATCATTTTTGAGACCGTTTAATTAAGTAAGATGATTAGATCTCATGGTTTTCTGACATGAGTCTAAAACTACACCCAGTAGAGCATAATTACAGCTCTTGCTCAAAGTTATTAACTCAGGCCTTTTAGAGTAATTGACCTAAAACTGATTCTTTTTGTTTCAAATTATGAAATTGAGACCGTGCAATTAAAAAAGTTCATTAGTCGCCATGGGTTTTCAACCTGGACCTTAAACTGCACCACTCGGACTATAACTACAGCTGTGTCCCAAAGTTGTTAACCCGTCACGATTAAAGTTATTGACCTGTAAACTTGGTCATTTTTAAAAAATCATCGACTTTGAGACCGTTTAACTACTAAAGTCAAGAGAAACGAAAGCTATTTTATATTTTTCTTAGTACTATACTGTGGTGCGTAGCTAATCATATACTTATTTCCGAGGGTTACTCATGGCTTTAGCAGATATGCGGTCCTAAACGAGGCAAAAAAAAAGTAAAAAAAGTAGCAGTTTCAATTGACCTTTGCCTCCAAAGCCATGAGTGAGCCACCAAAATATTTATGCTAGCATGTACCTTGTATCAAGTAGTATCCACATTTGAAAGAATTGGCTTGGTTTACTCATTGCTTTTGAAGCAAAGCAATCATATATTTGGCTCTTTTTTTTTTTCATGATCTTCAACTTTGACCCCTACTCAAGCACAAACAAATCAGTTTTTTAGAAAAAGAAACTTCACTTTTTCTTATCATAGTACCACCAACACATTGTGAAATGTTTACGAAAATTGAAGACATCAACTATTAAAAGGGTCCAGCTTTAAAAAAAATGACTCTTTACTATCAAACTCAAATACAAATATTCAAGAAATGATGAGTTGCGACAGAACTGACTCTCGCAACTTCCGGTTGTGTTGGTGAGCTTTTTGCACTGATGAAGAGGCTCCATTGTAGCCTTGAAATAGCTGTATGCTGTACTTTCTCGAATATTTGTGCTTTATTTACGTTGTTTTTTCACCTTAATCATATTGTAGCACAAAGTTTATATGATAATTTTTTCATTCAGCTTGAATTACTGTATTAGAATTTGCATTTATGTTAAAACCAATGCCTCTCGGGGGTCCCCCTACACTGTGCCACTGAGCACAAACAAAAATTGAAAATATTTCTCTCCAGCAAAGAAATTAATTAATAATCACTGATCTATAAATTCAGAGAAATGAATAAAGACCTTCTCAAGTAAACTGTGAAAACAATTTTCACAAGTAATATATTTGAAGGGTTAGCGGACTACCCAGCGGACTTTGTCCAAACAGTCTCATCATGGGGGCTCATAAAGGGGGGAGGGGAGTTAAGTTCCAATATAAGTGAACGACCAAATTAAAAAAAATAGCATCAAAATATTTCCATAAGGGGCAATGTTAAAACTCTTCAACAAAATTTAAAACAGTGTATCATCGCAAAAGGTATCTAGGTACGCAACTTCCAGAGATAAACACAACCTTTTTTAGGTTCAAAAACTCTGTAAAAGCACTATATGCACCATGAACTACAACAGATGCATAAGGGAAAAGTGATTTAAGAAAAATTTTGCCTTTCTTCTGCTTCTAAAATTGGAGATTTTTTTTTTTTTTTTGTTCGCACATCCTGCAACTCAATTAGAAAGAGAAATGTTCAATACTTTCGAGTAAAAGAAATATCTTGATGGATGATGCAGACAAACAAGCATTAATAATACATTTTATGCTACATTAATTAAAGCATTAGCATACCTTTAAGAATTACTGATTCGGCATCCACTAACAAATTATTCAAGTTTTTCATAACAAAAATTGGATTCATAACAGAATTGCATGAAGTACTCCAAAAAAGTTTCAATAATGGTTGCAACTCAAACCATCTATTTATGACTAGTACTTTTAGTACTATACACATCTTGTTAGTAAATTTTATCTTAAATCTACTGTTAAAAGTGCAGTATATACTCCTAAAAAAAGTAGTTACTCAGTAAAAGAGAAAAGAAGGCTCAAATTGATTAGCAAAAGATGGACATGATTTTAAAAGGGATTCAAAGAAATAAAGCAAAAGAGTTAATGTAATGCAAGCACATAAATCTGTAATAATTTCTAGGGAAGTTATCAATAAAAACACTATAACATACAAGGCTGTGCACAGAAATTGGGGCTAATCACAAAAAATTTTTGGGGGCCCACCATTTTTTTTTTTTTTTTAAATTTATTCTTAAAACTTAAGGAACCTCTGAAACTCCAGTCCCAGAACAAATGCACCTACACTACCCTCCCCCCTGCACGCAGCCTTGACACGATACTGCACAAAAAAGTTAACAAGCACATGCTTCAAAGCTATTTTCATTAAATAAAAATACAGAAAACAGGATGATATTCAGAATATGACCTTCACATGTCATGGAATAACATGATCATGAAGAAAAACACCAGTATACTTACAGCTAATTGGGAATTATTAAGTTTGGGTTTAAGGTTAGTAGCATTAATGGTGACAGTTTTAGTAATAGGTGGACCAGCCAATCCGATAAAAACGAAGAGTCCAAAGCTTGCAAAAAAGGCTGATAATATCAGAACAAACTCACGTTTGTGCATAGTATACAGCCTCATCTGCACAGACCTTTAAATAAGATAGAAAACAATTCAGAAAGAAACTATGTGCATGAAAACACTCATTGATTTATTTTGGAGAAAACTCTTAAATTTATTTAAAAAGATAAAATTGAATGGTATAGGCAAGCAAATAGAAACATCTGATATGGTAGAACAATATGATTTGTTAATCATCTAAAAATGAGCAACTAATATATTAATAATTTGTAAACATACATTTGTATAATTGTCTAATAATTTGTAACATTTGTACTTTTTACTAAAATATGAAAAGAAAATATGTATGTACCAGTATCAAACTTATTGCAAAGTAAAACACACTTATAGCAAGCCCTCAGATAATACGATTCCAGAGTTAATGAGAAGAATACGTCTTTTTATATATATATATACTAGCATTCCCGTAGCATTGCTCGGGTAATGGAATTAGCTGGGGTTAACAGTGCTTGGTGCAACTAGTTTCGAAAATCCACAGTAATAATAATTACTTACCTTAATATATAAAAATCTTCTGTGCGGATGTTTGTCACCATAAGGCTTTCAAACGGCTGGACCAATTTTGATCAAATTTTTTGTGTGCAAGCATGGTTTCGAAGCGCGATGGATCGAATCGGAAACGTTTTTGTTGATTAATTAATTAATTTAAACATTGGACGGTTATACCTCCCAAATGATTAATATTTATTTTAACCTATTGTTGAGCGAAAACTGAAATAAATATTTAACCTGTTGCCAAAGGACAATAAGAAAGCCAGTTCTGCTTTTTGTAATGAAATTTCCTACTGTGATATGTCAATTGAGGATCGATAAAACATATAGAGAGAATGAAGCCTTCCATTTCTTAAAAGCAACGATTTTAGGTCCCGTGATATATTTTAAAGTAAAGTACTGGAAGGTTCACGCAAAACGTGTGTTCTGTCGTCATAGTTGAACCATGTGACCGGATTGGTGCTTTAGATTTTCCTAACATGATCAGAATGTACCGTCCATACTTAGCAACATTTATTTCTCGGCTCAAATCCATCTGCGTTTTGGCCCCAATGTCAAGAATGCTTAAGGATTATCAAACTAATTAGTACATTATTAAAGGAAAAGATGATGGAATTTAAAGACGAAACGCATTTTATTTTCGTCCAGATAAATTACAACAGGTAGTTCTGTGCACAAACGATCAGTGCAGTGGAAGATCTTTATCTTTGATGGAAAGAACACATTAGGCAATATATGAAGTTTAAAAGTTTTCGTTCAAAAGATCGAACCTCTAATCAGTTGGAGTTGGCTTCGCTCACTGATCGACTGCATTACAGTAATTAGATGGCTTGGCGATTTTGGCTATAAACAATAGAGTTGCGTGAGCATTTGTTTACATTTTAAAGCTACTGTTAATGTAATTTGTTGTATTTTTTGTTTATTTGGAGAAATATTTCAACTTGCAAAGAATTCTTTTTCATTTTTGAAGAGTTTTTAGTCATTTTAGTTGAAGAATGTGTTTATTTTACATTGGGAGGGGGGAGGTAGGGATGAGTGATTTTCGCTTATTCAGAGAACTGATTTTACCTTTATCATTTTTTAAAACGATATCCTTTCGATTGTTTTATTCCGGAGATATTGCAGCGGGATTTCACGTTTGTTCTAGATGGGTAGTTAGTTTTTTACACTTAATATCTGAGGGCGCTTTTTATCTTGGAGTATGACTGAAAGAACAAACCATCAAGCACGGAAGAAAAAATAATTAATAAAACGACTGCTCAGTGGGCATTAGATAAATCAAGTTGTAATAAATATACGCATTCTGACACCAAGCAGCTTAAAAAATTTTCTTTTTACTTATTTTTTTCAACAAAACGGTTCAAACACTTGATAGTTTATTGATTTTTTTTTACTTTTCAATTTACAAAGTTTGAACAGAACAACATCTGTCGGGTCCTCTAGTTACCTATAATTTTTCCTAATTTTGGGAGGATCACGGGGTCCCTGGACTCCTTATATATATATGCCCTTGTCCTTAACCGATCTTTAACTGTTATTAACGATCCTTTTAAAGTATTGATTATCTTTGCAAATACAGACCATCCACATTTTATTGTTATACCTATGTTTAAGCAAGAACTTCTCTGTATACAACATTTTTAGTTTTTTTTTCCTGGTGCTAAAATTATTAAGCTGCTTGATGAACTGACTTTGGAGCAAGCTGCATAACACTGGCCGTGTGAAAAAAAAGTCTTCTCTTAAATCGATCCCTGCTACTTTTAATGTCTGTCCTTGTGACTTATTAATGGTTATTGCAAAGCAAACTTTAACCGGAAACTGCACTCTTCTAACTGCAAAAGGATAGTCTGCCTGTGATAATGTTCTTAAAAACTTCGTTTCTAGTTTTGAAAAAATGAAAATAAAAGACAGAAACATTATGATTTGACTTGAGAAAAGCCTCGAGAATCACGTGAGAAACAAAAACAATTATAGTTCGCTATCGACCAAAAGTTGAGATGAAGTACTGAATAATGATTTGAATGGAGGAAAGCCTTCAAAAATAAGGGATTTGAATTTCAATGACAGGTTTTAATTTTGCAGAAATTAAGAGGTTTTAATTAATTTCTCCCGAACTAATTGAGATTTCAAAAAATCCTTTCTTAGTGGTTACTTTCGTAATCATGAGGACATGCCTGCCAAATTTCAAGTCTGAAGCTTCAGCGGTTTCGGCTGTGCGTTGATATATATATATATATATATATATATATATATATATATATATATATATATATATATATATATATATGTTATCTCAGGACATTGAATTTTATATATTAAAATATAACATACTGGGAAGTGTTGGAGTACATAGATTCAGAGAGCATTTTTTATTTTTTAACTTTCTACTGATTTAAGGAGAGAAATAAATGTAGAAACATGAAATAGTGACAGAAATAATATTTACAAATTAATTTTAAAAAGAAGAAAGAAAGTAAAATACACAGCAGTATTTGATTATATTACAAACATTTACTACATTAGCATGAACAAAAAAAAAGAAAAATTCTCACAATTTGTATCAATGTTTTCTCTCTCTCTCTGCAAGCTTCTGTTTTTTTTCCCCGTATTTACATACTAAACAATTAAAACTACATTGTCAATGGTCTGCTTTTATAGAAAAGAGCTTAATTTATCTCTCCTACATAATCCAAATATTTTAAGTTCTTTCTTACCTAAAGGAGCATAGTCAATAAGTTTTCTCAATTTTTCCTTTAACTGCTCTCAGAAAATTAATAAGGTCATTTTATAATTTTTCAACGCTATAGAAAAATTTGCTTCAAACATATAGTAGTAATCAAATCATTCACATTGCTTAAATTAAAATTAATACAAATGTGAAATTCTCACTTTCAATATTCGTCTAAGAATTTAAGTGGGTACCTACTAAATCTGGAAACAAGTGCATTGCCAGCTGCAATATTGTGCGCAGTGTTACCAACATATTACGGGCTCTTGGAGCCTGAGCCCATCCCAGAGCCCAGGCTAAGCATTTGCCACTGCACCAAATGCAATAAAATTGTAAACTCGGCAAAAGAAACTTCGATTCGGCAAACAAAATTCTCAGAAATTTCCCTAAAAAAATAATAAAAAGGTTTCTCCTCGATCCTCAAAATTATTGTCAGAAATTCTACAAGAAAAAAAAAATAACACCAAATATGGAATGGAACTAAATTTATGCATTGTTTACATATTTATTAAACTTAAGTGTAAACTGCATAATATAAGCACATGCACAGAGCGGGCCTTAGTAGATGCGGGGCCGGATTTTAGAGACCTGGCGGGGCCTTTTACAGAACGGTGATACAAATTCGAGAAGTGCCGACCGATTTTTCTGATTTGGGCAAGGATTCAAAACTGTTGCTATTGTCCGTCTTCCTTCAAATTTCTACATCACATTTGATTTTTGCATCCTTTTTTATTTATTTATTTATTATTATTATTATTAAAGAAATGAATGAATGAATGACCACAAAAAAAGTGTAAATTTTAAAAACGTAAGAAAAATAGCTCTAAGAATATTTATGCTCAATCACATGCGGTTGGTGCACGAGAAAAGGGGGGTGAAAAGAAGTGTGGGGGTTAGGGAACGGCACCCCGGCTGCTGATTTCTTCTTTTTTTTTTTTTTTTTTTTTGTAAAATTGGACGATATTGTGGGATTTTAACATGAATGATTAAATTAATTCCAAAAAGTGTGGAATATGACCTCCAAAACCAAGACGGATGTCCACTAGGGTGTCCCAAAAAAATGAAAGTCGTTTTTTTAAAACGCATACCCTCTTATTTTTTTCCTTTTATATCAAAACCGTTGGAAAAAAAGTTTCATGCAATTTGAAGCACGGTAACCCGTGCCGACTTGCGCCTAAAGGCCTAAACGTGTAAATAGCACGTGTATTCATATAAGCAAGCGAATGCTGGCGACGCGATACTTTGCAAAGCTCAAAACAGCTGTAAATAGTGCACAGAAAACAAATGAAAACAGAAAAACATATGTTGGGGGGAAGGGGGGCTTATCCGTAGTAATTTGCAAACCGTCAAACATGTCAGTACGAATACATTCCGGTCAGCGAGCGCAGTATAGTCCTTCCATAGGGAATGAAACATGGCAGTGGAATTGCAAAGTTTGAAAAAAAGGGATATTTTTAATAGGAGTCGTAAAACAACAAACTACGGGCTTAAAACTTCCCTCTAACGGACAAGTTCTGTCGGTTTTGTTTTATAACATTCGAGAAGTAAATTTAACCATCAGTGAAAGTGCAAATATCGTTATTCGGGAATGCATCATCTTTTGGGAAAAGGCACGCGTTCCCACCAAATCGTTGCTAAATTGCGTGAATAAACTTAAAAACCTGTATCAAATCTAGAGATACTTACAAAAAAATGCAGAGAAACTGCAAGAAGTATTCAGGCAGCGCCAACAAGAATTTTCAAGTAATTTAAACAATTTATTCAATATTGCACATGCTGATGCACTTCGGTTAATCAAAATAGAGGAAGATGGGACTGTTGCCTGCTTTGAGTGCTCAAAAATCAAAAGAAGATCGCTTATCTATAGTTATTTTATATGGATGTGACGGAACAACTCATTGCTGAGTCTAAACTGGATAATTCCACAGGAAAAGAACAAACAAAGGCTGTTTGAAAGGCAGTTTTAGATTGGAATCTCGAAGACAAAGTTAAGTTGTGATATTACAGCTTCCAGAACAGGTCCTTTAAGTGGTTTTTGATAGAGAAATGCTTTCCTTTGCTTGCCGCCATCACATATATGAACTGATCTATCTCACTTAAATACAGTGCTATGGAGGAGCTGCGGAGTTGTTCCGAACTGTACCCTAACTTGGAAAATTTACTTGACTTTTACCGTGCTGAACTTACTAATATTACGCTCAGGGATGACTATCAACAGTTGACAGAACTGCCTATCATATTTTTAGGTGGAGATACAGAAAATGAATTTAAAATAAGACCACCGGGAGTCATGCACAAAGCTCGATGGATGGCTCGAGCGATTTACTCCCTAAAACTATTATATTTAGTTCACAACTAAAATTAGATAACGAAGGAAAATGAAGCATTGTTTGATGTCTGCTTTTTTGTAGTGACAATATACGTGAAACCACGGCTTCAATGCATTTTGACAGTCAAAGCACCCAAAAAAGATTTGTGCTTTTTGATAAAAGTGTACGAAAATGTGAACCCAATTATCTCAAAAGCTGCTCTACAAAAAATTCATCCAGTTTTTATGATATGGTCAATAATATTTCATTCCTTTATGTGAAACAGACTGTCTCAAAGCTTAGTGCAGTAAACGATGCAGCTGAAAGAGCGGTAAAAATGATGCAGAACTTTCATGGTTTGCTAACAGTTGATTAGGAACAAAAACAATCTGTTACGTTGTGTTCAAGAGCAGAGGACGTTCTATTCTGACTGCAAAAAGCAAACATTGAATTAAAAATATGTACAGTAATGTTTCTTTTAGTCTAATATTGTTGTAAATATCTGCTTTAAATAAATTGATGTCGCGTGTAGTAATGAATTATGCAGTTAGCAATTTTTCCACTGTAGTCGCCTTACAGGATTTTAGGTCCAACTTTGACCTCAAGTCGGCACGGGTTCCCGTTATTTAATTGCAATGGAACTTTTTTCTCATGTTTCTGAGGTGAAATGGAAAAAATTTGGAGGGTATGCGTATTCGATTTCACAAATTTTTTTTTCGCCATTATATCTTGGGACACCCTAATGTCCACTATAGACTTTCTTCTTCCAATTCAAAGTTCGATTATCATGAAATAACACAAGAAAAGTCCATTTTAGTTGGAATTTTATTTTCGTGGAATAAATCAATGCACCCATAAAAAATCATTTTTGTATTGATCATTATTGTGCAATTTTTTGAGAAAATGAGAAGTGAGGGAGCAATTCTCTTAACCATTGGAAGTGAGCGGGCAGTTGCCTCCCTCCCCCCTCGTATGAGCCGCCTACGCAATTTACAGCTTAGACGGAAAAGGAAAATGCACCAAAATTATCAGTTCTAAAAAAGGAATTTTAGATTGCATGCAAAAAATAAGCCATCTTTGAAATGTCAAAAGTGGAACGGAATTGCAGGAAATGGGGGATCTCTTCTTGGGAAATTTTTCAAAATTGAAGTTTAAAAAAGGCAGTTTTGGTATGGAGACAAGGGTTGGGGAGGGGGTAGAGGGGCGCTAGAGGTCAGATAAACCACCCACAGTCCCTGGAAGTCTTCAAAGCTGACTTCTAAAACCACAAATTTGGACAATTCTGTGTAAAATGAAGGGAAAGGAGTAAGGCGGAGGTCCCCGGCCTACCGAGTTATTTTTAAAATTTAAGATAAGTTTAGATTAATTTGGGTAATGATAGAGAATTTAGGGCTCCTCTCAGAACTTTTTTCCGAAATTTTAGTCCCAAGGTGATGTTGATGAAAATGGAGATGAAAGGAATTTGGTGATCTCCTGCGGAAAACTTCTAAATCGAGGGTTTTAAGGTGCAATTTTAGACTATCATTAGTGACGTTAGGGGATTCAGTGACTCTTCGAAAAATTTTCGATATAGAAGTGTTAAAAAGTCAATTTTAGGCTGTTTGGAAATGATGGAGGAAAATGGAAGAGATTCTTCCCTTAATTTTTTGCGAAACTGAAATCAATTTTATGCTATCCATGAGAAGGAAGGGTTCTAGGGTTCTCTCGTAGTAGTATTTTCTGAAACGGAAATTTTACTATTATTCTATTATGCTGATTCTAACGAAAGGGGTCATTAGTTAAGAAAAAGGTTTCAGATACCTTTACCAGAAAATATTTTGAAATTTAAATCTTAAAAACACTATTTTAGGCTGCTTTGGAGCAGGGGCATGCATGTGGGGGGAGGGGGGCGAGAGATGGGACACCTGTTGGCCCGGGCCTGAAGTGGGCCCAATATTTTTTAAACTAGGGGTGAAATATAGGGATAAACAATATGGAAGGGGGGCACGGAACAGTCATTTGTGACGGCCCTAAAATTTCTGTGCACGCCCCTGCTTTGGAGACAATTAGAGGGAAAAAGGGGAGGAGGGTTGTAAAATTTATGAATTTCCCTTCCTTGAAAATCATTTAAAATTGAAACTGTATGATGTAACTTTAGTCAGATTTTTTTTTTTTTTTTTTTTGTGATAAAGTTGAGGTAAGGATACTCATTTGAGTAGCCTCCTCCTGAATTCTTTTAAATTGAATTTTAAAAATGCATCTTCAGTCACGTTAGGAGGGTCATTCTCAGAAAAAGCAGGAATTTTACTGCTGATTTTTAAAAAAATAAAATTTCTCCTAATATGTTAAATACTTAAGATTTAGTTAGATCTATCCTAAAGTAATAATGCTATTATAGTGGTTCAGATCAAGCAAGCAAATATTTTAAGTTTTTTAAATTTAAAAAAAAGTTGTGTTTACGGATGTGACAACCGAGTCCACAGACGTGAAAACCAGGTCCACAGACGTGACACTTGCTATACAGATGTGACAATTTATTACATAGATAAGTCATAATAGACTGCAATAAAGGCATAATATAGATAATAAAAGAAATTTATATAATGAATGAAATAAATGTATTATCTTACTACTATTACACAGTTGAAAATTAAAATCAAAGTAAACAACAGTATTCACATAAAGTAAAGCAACAGACAAAAATTTCAATAGAATACAAATCATAATGGATGATAAGTTCTTTCAGAAAAAATAGTATAAAGTTAATGCATGTTTTTAAATTTTTCCAAGTTTTCTTTAAAGATGTACTGTGTACGATTATTTATTTCCGGCTGCTTTAAAACTTTAACCACAGCATTTTTATCAACTGTTTCCACATTCGTTTTTTCTGGAAAAACAAATTTTCCAGCTCCAGTTGATTTTCGCATAAAATTTACCGTCAAGTCTTCCTCAACTCTTTCCACCATGCCAACATAATGTTCAATATGATGCTTCTCTGATGCAAATCGAACAACAATGTAGCTGTTATGTGTGATAGTCCCAAATTGTTCCATGCTGTTTTCTTCATCAGAGGAATATACATCACTCACTTTTAATGGCGTCCGAATTGCAAGTGTTGGATCCTCAATCTTGATGTTTCCAATTCCATAATGACTGCAGATTTGTTCAGCTGTGCATTGTATACAGGAAAGCCGTCTTGTTGAATAATTGCTTTGTTGTTTTTGCTCCATGTAATTTCATGTACTTTTAGAGTACCTCGGAAAGTTTGTATGTTATTAGGGAGTTGTTTATCTAGCTCGTCGATATCTTCAGAATCAATTCTGTGAATATCTATGGTGCTGCGTCTTTCTTTCAATGCTGATATAAGAGCATCACTATTTTGAATGTCTTTTCCATGACTCACAATAGTATCAGCTAACCTTTTTATATACCCACCAATTCCATCAGGTGCCCCTTTCCGTGGCCTTTCTCGGAGTAATGCCAACGGAGGCTTTCAACTTTCAGGTCTTTTGCAATTAAATTTGCGGCCAAGTAGAACATCTTCTTATTCCTATACTGTGTACTAGGACCATCACTCAGAAAGTGCACTTTCCGTAAATTGGGAACAACTTTCTTTACTTCTTTAAAAACAGGCTTCAGGTGGGCACATATAGCAACTGGATCATGACGTTTGCTATCAGATATAGTACAGATAGACTTGTGTTGAGATTCTTTGCTTTCAATTTTGTAGTATAACATGACGGTGTGCAATGTCACCTGTTTTCTGGATCCTCCGAAATGCACACTTTGAACCTCTTCGCTGTATTTACAGTGGTAATTTTCGGAGAAATCCATGTGCACAAGAACTTCATCTTCAGCTAAGGATTTCTTTATTTCACTTGTCACTTGATACTGATGCTTGATATTGGCGACATGCTGCCAATCATGTACTCTGCAATTAGTATTATAAACTTTGAAACCAATTCATGCTTAGTGCAGCTGATTTCCTCTTTGCATGTATTTTGTTTCATCTTACTTCCATTTTCAGTCTCAATTATTACCCGTTTTGTTATCCATTGCTCATACTTAATTTTTTCTTCTGCAAATTCATTAACTATCTGAATTGGATCATTGTTGCTGCATTCCATACAAGTTTTCTCTAAGCATTTGAAATCGAGTTTTTTTTCACAGGTTATTCGTTGAAGTATTTCATTAGGCGATCTTTCTTCAATCATTCCTAATAACTTCATTTTTTTCACAACCAACCCAAAATTGTCACACAAATTACAATTGCATGTATTTTGCTTATGACAATTTGGTGAAACAATCCAAAATGGACGTCCTCGACAAAATTGTGGGTAGCTAAAATCTTTGTGTTCTGGAAATGTGTCGGTGAATTTTTGGTGTAAGTTCTTCAGAGAGTCAGATAATAGTCTATTTTGTTCTTTCTGTTTCCTCTTTGTTATTGTGTCTTTTTTGCCCGGACATAGCCGGCTATTATCATCATTTTCAAGAAAACTGATAGTTAAATTTTGAAGTTTTACTTTCTGATGTAATTTCCTTTTTTGTAAGCCAACTTTTGGTTTCAACAGGTTTTTAGAAGTCAAAAGAGAAATCTTTTTCATAAATCTGTACTTCTTAATGATTTTACCTGTTATCATACTTACTAAGGTTCTTTTCTTACTCAAAACCACCTCTTTCTTGAAGTTTTCATTAATTTGTTTTTTCAGCACTGCTCCAAACTCAAGGTTTTGACGAATTATCTCAGGAACTTTTTTACCACTCAGCATTTTTTTTACATCTTTCTTTGGAGTATCATCTTTCTTTGATACTGCTCTGAAGTACTTTTGTTTGTACTTGTCCCTTTGTCTCTTCAACTTCATATTCTGTTCTTTAAGTTTATCTAGTTCTATTTTCATTAATTCTCTGTTTCGCTTCCTTTTTTTATAGCCACTAGCAACTCTGGAATGAGATGGGGTGTTTTCAGGCACATCGTGATGTTGAGGGCTTTGAGGAGGTGTCCCGACAATTAACAGTGCCTGTTCTATTTCTTTTATCTTTTCTCTGTGTTTTTTAGCACGCTCACGCCAGCCTTTCCGTATCTTTCTCTTCTCACGATCACTCATTTCACAAATTTTTTTTCTTGATGACTTCTTTCTTTCCTTATCTTTCCTTTTAACCTCCTCATATTTCTCAGGATCAGCTTTCAATTTCTCTCTTGCACGCCTCATACTTAGTTTTTTCACCTCTCTTCTTCTCTGTATTTCTTTCTCAGATTTAATTTTAGGTTTTTCTTTTTTTTTCTTTTTTGTTTGAGCTTCCTCCATTTTGACTCTGGAAATTAAAAGAAAAAACATTTTTAAGATTTTATCCTGAAAACAGTTTGTGTTTTGATAGCCATAATGCAGAATTGAAAAAAAGGCATAATTTAAATAAAGCAGTAGGGTCTACAAATAGGGTTCGCCTATATGAAGATTATGCATGAAGAGTATATGAAGGTATGAAGACAATGCCTTCAGGTATAAACCTTCAAATATATAAATAAATTCGAAAACATTTTCAAAAATGGTTTAAAAATTTTTAATTTCCTACACAACTGAAGATACTGCCTGAAAGTTTTTTTAGAAAGATAGATATAATGAAGAAATAAAATAATTTCTTAACATAAACAAGCAGCAAAATATTAAAAAAAAAAAAAAAAAAAACCTACATGAGAAATAAATAAAACATATCCATATCATTTGCTGCCAGTTTTTTTTTCTTTCAAAGACATTATGTCTGGCATATATATTATAGCAATGCTTAAATTTCAACTAACTTTGTATTTGAATCACATCAATTGACATAGTGTCACATCCATGGACAAACTGTGTCCACAGATGTGATGTCCACGGATGTGATAAAAACAACCATTTCCCACATTTAAGAACATGTGCTTTTGAAGTTTTGAATTCAAAGTTGAAAAACAAATATTTTACACTTAATATTATCAATTCATTGAATTATTGTATTATCTCACCTGGTTATTTTAAATCTGTATGAGCCACAGATGTGATGAGCTGATCTTTACTCTCTGTAAATCAAGGACAAAAACTTTAAATAAAGTCACAGAAATCTCAAAGCAAGCTTCTGTTTCTGTTCCACTGAACAAAATGGCTTCTTGAGAGTTGATCCTTCAACCAATACAGTTTGGTACTGCCACCTGGGAGAATTTATTGGCACTTTCTTTTCTGTCCACAGATGTGACTATTTCTCTGGTTACAGGCATTAAACTTGCAATTAAATAAATATGAAAATTAAATTTTAACTTTAAATTTTTGAGAAGTGTGTACTAAATGTGTACTTGATCAAAAATATAGCTTAAGTAGCTAATTTCTTGTTTGGTGCATAAAATATAAAATAATGAAACAAAAAAAGTGAAGCGGTTACAGTCCACGGATGTGATAAATCACATTCTGTGGACTAAATTTAAACAATAAATAAAATATTTTTTTCTCATTTAGCAACTTCAATATATTCCATCAGTTGTATTAAAGTGTTTTTAGTCACTTGAATTATTTTCTAAACTATTATTCTTTATAGTAAAAACCAGAAACACAAATTCCTGATTTTTCTGAGAATGACCCAGGAGATATGTCAGAGTTTGGTGGCTGCCCCAAGAAATTTTTTGGGCTTGAAGATTTAAAAACCTATTTCCATGCTGTATGTTGAAACTTTAGAAGATTAATGGCAATTTGTTTTATAGAATTGTTATGGAGATTTTTTACGCTAATAATAGCATGCAGTATTTGAAGTATCTTTTGTGTGCTTATTTTTCAGAATTGCACTTACATTAGTGTTAATCATGTATGAAAGAAATTGTCATTGCTGCTAAGTTTTAAGATTTTTTATCAACACAAATAAAGAAAGTAAAAAAATAATAAAAGTAAATATATAAATGAAATAAATTAAAAAGATAGCTTTGGAGATTCCTGAAATTTTGGAGTCTCAGGGGTAAGTTTCTGCATTGTCAATGTGATAGTAAGATCCTGGGATAGGGGCCAGTCTTAATTGCTGATAATCATTAAAAATTTGTACTTTGGTTCCCCACTACCTAGTTCCTTTCTCTTGACTAAAAGTTATAGGGTACAGCAGGTATGGCCTTATATATGGATTTAAAAATGTTCAACTGGCTATGTTTTATTTTTTTCTTCTGGAAAGTAGCTCCATACTCCCAGCTTAAATATCAGTTAAGTATATTATGATTATTATCAGTTAAATTCATTTGAACTTTTTACTTTCTTATTTAATTTTGTGAGGGAAAATTTTTTTCTTTTAGAGCGGGGCCCCTGCTGGCACGGGGCTCCATTGGGCTCTTTTGCTCTAATCCGCTTAAGGCCGGCTCTACACATGCATTGTATATTTTGTTTAATAGTTCCCTTGGTTTTTGATTGAAGTTTTCTAAGCAAAATTTCAAAATTCAACTAAAATTTATGATATTTTTTCCTTTGCCTAATTTGTGGGCAAGCAACTTGAAACCGGTAGAGCAGGACCTGCACCCAGATAAGTAATTTGATCTTGCCGCGGCAGACCTAATCTTTATAAATATATTTTTTCGAAACAATATTCCATGGACATTTATAAAATCACTTGGGAAAACAGGGGCTGCCTTAAAAGTTTGATAAAATCAGATTTTCAATATTTTTCAGAAAGGTGACCTCAAATTTTGTTTTTGTGATACCTATCATTCTTATTTCACGTCAACCTACGATTTACCCATGAGATTTCAAAATTTTTAGATTTCTCATCAACCAAAACGCTCAATCTAACGTTTTGTATTTTGCAGAAACCTCCCTCCCACAAAAATTAAAATTCAATCATTACCCTTAATAGGAGAAAAAAATAAATAAATAACAACACGTACCTTTCACATCGATCATGATAATAAGTAGGTGCAATGTTTTTCCCGAACTCACTAAACATATCACCGAACTGAGAAAATATTGATCTCAGTTTCAACCGCCAAGTCCTAGCTGGAAACATGGGATTAAAACCGCTAAAATCGGAAGGCATTTTACAGCGTTATAAATAGATCAAACTATAGAAAAATCATATTTTTTTTATGAACATACGGAACAGAATAAAGTAAATACTGGACTTCAGAACCATTTTGACGTATCGATTCTTGTTGCTAAGCAACGAAAAGTGCTTTACTTTTTATTAAGCGCTATTGCGCATTTCAAGTTCTACAGAAGTTTTTTCCAAAGGTATGTTCGAACAGAGTAACTGGTTAACCGGTGACCAACCAGGCACGTTCTATATCAACCAATTTCTCTGAAAAACTTTTAAAATTGGAGTCAAGAAGCTCAGTCATGGCCAATCTTTGTTAAGAGTCTCGGTGGCAGAGATTTTTTTTCAATTTCTTGAGCCATTGGGTCCTTTAAGAACACCCCTCCCCCCCCCCCCCCCCACTCGCACTGCGGGGCCTGTTCGACACATTACATTTTCACAGATGAAGGGGCGGTGTTCTGTTCTCGTCAGTCTGCGGACCGCAAGGTTTCTAAGGCTGGCTCCAAATTAGTAATGCAGGGTAATGCTTACATTTGAACATTTCTAAATAAAGAGAATCAAACCAGAGGGTTTAGTTTATCTCAAGATGTTCTAGGCCCAAATTGATAAAAACAAAACATTTTTTTTTTTTTTTTGGCTGAAAAAAGAGAAAAAACTTTATTTTCCTTGACTTGAAAACAACTTTGTAAATCCTATTTTGGAGAAGCTCGTTTTCTGACTCGTGAAATCCTAAGTATTATGTAATTATGTATTTAGGGCATTCAAAAAGCAAGTTACACTTGTTTCCCCATAGATGGCAGCATCCTGTAACAAGAAGAAAACATGCGCAGACGGTACTTTAGTTTCACAGCTTCCAACTGCAGCAATTTCATTCCGATAGTTTGAATCGTTGCTGCGTAGTACTAAGTTGACCACCTGTCTAAGTTGACCACTTTTTTAAGGCACAGAATTAGCCCTTATAATATAAATCAATCTCTGTAAGTTGACCACCTGTTTAAGTTGACCGCTAAAGTAGTGCACCGAAAGTGGTCAACTTACACAGGTTTTACAGTACAATAAAAAAAATGGCACTGCAACTGGAAGCGTACTCCAACATTGAATTCCGTGGAACAATACGTTTTTTGTGGGCAAAGCTGTGAAAAATAAGCGATGCGGAAATTTAAGCAAAGCTGTTGTCCTCTTGCACGACAATGCAAGACCTCACAAAGCGTGCAACACAGGATTTGCTTTGCAGTTTTGAATGGGAGGTCTGGAAGCATCCATTCTACAGTCCTGATCTGGCGCCCTGCGACTTCCACGTGTTCAGCAAACTCAAAGAGCATTTGGGTGGAAGAGAATTTACCAGCAGTCACCGTGTTCAGACAGCTGTTCTAAGCTGGCTCAAGGACTAGGGAGTGGGTTTCTATCGTCAGGGCATCAAACGATTAGTGCTTTGGTCCGACGAATGTCTGCAGCGACTGGGAGATTTTGTAGTAAAATATCTGTGTCATATTGCATTGTAGCACATTTCTCAATAAAGTGTTTTTTGACCTAAATTGTTCGAGTGTAACTTACTTTTTGAACGCCCTTAGTAGTTAAAAAGTGTGTTTCTCTTACTATAGCATTTATAGAATGTCTAAGCTCATCAACCCTTATTTTCATCTCATGCACCCCCAATTTTTTTCTTTTTATCGACTTGGACCGCTTGGACATCGGCATACAGCATGGACCTTTGTGGGTCCATGTGAATCACTTTTGGAACCACTAGTATAAATGTAAGTGAATTATTAACACGATAATTGGTATAAACGCTCATCATTCATTTCTGTCTCATTAAGAAAAATATTTAAATAACAGAACACATTCCTAAATACATGAAATACACCGCCAGCTCAGTCACTTCCAGCCGAGGACTGCAGTTTCGTGCTTATTAGCACTCATCAGCCCGGCATAGGAAAGTGACTGAGCTGGAGATGGAAAAACCTCTTAAGGCTCTTCTAAACCTCTCCGTAAAATCCGACACGGCGAAATCACGAAATCTGTGGCAACACAGAGGGTGTTTCTGGGAGGGTCTAACTCGATTTTTTTTGCACTGCTAATTGGTCAGATTTCATGATGGACAGCGTCAATCACTGAGTACGTGAATGGACAGCCATAAATCTAAGCTGTGCCCGAAGGTACTGTCTTTGCGATCGGACGAGGGCAGAGAAAGCTGCGAAAGATTCGAAGGATCCTGTTCCAAAACATGTTTCCCACCCGGCCTGTTTCCCCTCCGTAAATCAGTAAACATGTGTTTTCGTTTCAAAGTGTTTCTAGAGCTGACTGCTTACGATTTCCGAGAATTTAGTATTCAGCGAAAGGAATAGCAGGGAAAGCTGTCTGAGTTTTCCACTCAAGTTCTCCCGCCAAAGGGTGACAGAAGAAAAGAAGAAAGAAGACCATGTGTCAGGAAATTAACTTATTCTGCAAACTATAAAATTTGCAGAATGCGTAGAAAATAGAATTGAGAAATGAAGGCAGAAAAAAAAGAGAGAAAAGAAAAGTTATAACATAAATTCAAGTGCTTTATTAATCATCTAAATTTCAATATTGAACATGGTGCGCACAAATGATGAACAAAATTTTTAAAAATCGAATTTCCGAAACTACTGCACATATCACAATAAGTGATACTTGAGAATAAATAGGAACATTCTAAGGTTTTTTTTCCCTTTTCAGTTACAAACAGGGGCGGAGGGCGGGAACAGAAATTAACGTTGCGAGGGGGAAGGGGATGTATAATAGTCATTGAGATAAAAGGCGCAATTTCAAGAACTATCACTAACAAAAACAAAAACATATTCCACTATAAATATGGATGTTATTCTCAGACATTAGTCATTCGCCCTGAATAAAATTTTATCAGTTCCACAATGCTACAAGTTAGAAATAAATTCCCGTTCCTTGAATCTATTTTTTCATATCAACTGATGTATTTGACTGTACTCGGGTTTTCAACGCAACATTTCAATCCGAAGAAAGGAGCAAGTAATAAAAACTACCTAATAACATAACATAAAATCAAGTTACATGATATAAAGTGGAAACAATAGATCGCAGTCCGACGGAAAAGGTATTTATACCTCTTTCATTCGATTTAAAACTGCTCAGGGTTTGAATTTTTTAATGCAGTAATGAAAATAATTCAGATCAATATCATTAAGTACAATAATGACACCATGAGAACAAAAATTAACATTACACAAAAACGGTGAACTGTGCACTGGAAAATTGTTAAAAGCCATTTTATAACTGCCGAGCACAGACCAGGCATTAAAAAAAAAAAAAAAAAAAAAGGTTCAAAAGGTTCGCGTACATTCAAGGAGGATATGATAAAAATTCTAATTTTATCAACCCAGTATGTCGAAGGGAAACATGTTAGGAAATATTTTTTTATCATTTCATTGAACAAAAGAACCTTTCAGTAATTCATGCATTAGAGACGTACCGAGTAGCACTTTGGTCGAGTATCGAGTTCCAAGTTCCAATTATGTTTTAAGAAGAACCACCGACACACACGTGACGAATTTTGAACTCAGTGGTCAGTGGAAGAGTAGTATATACCTCCATGTCCACACACACACACAAATAATAGTTTTAAAAACAAAATTCCAGCCGAAATTTAATTGCGCATTAGTGAAAAGATTTGTTTCTGTCAATAATTTTGACAAATAAGTTATTTTTTAAATTAAAAATAAACAAATACATAAAAGGTAGTGTTAATCAAGTTGGAATTAAAACAAATTATATCAATCCATACTTCTAGTCCGCCAAACGTAAATAATGTTTAAAAGCAAGTGAAACAACGTTAACACACTCTCAGAAATGGACTTTCATATTCGACGAAATTTTCTTCGTTTCTGACGAAATCGCTTCCAGGGATATGCTCCGAGCGAACATTTCGTCAAATTGAGGAAACTGCTTTCGTCTCTGGTTTGAAGATGCGAATTTCGTCAAATGTAACGAAATATTTCTTCATTCTAGTTCCGTCAAATCGACAATCATTTTCGTAGTTTTGAGAGTATTAGTTTCGTCAAATTAATTTCGTCATATTTGAGTATGTTAATTTCGTAATTTTTTGAGTTTATTTTTTATTTTAATTTTTCTTTTTTGAGCTGATTAGTTTTCTTTCTTTTTTTTTTTTTTTTTTTTGACAATACTGACGAACCTCGTTAATTCGAACACGCTTAAAGAGAATTACTTCTAAAACGGACTTTTTTGTATTCTCTGTCCCATTGTTTTTGTTTTTCGAATAAGACGAATTCTGTTAGGAATAATCGATTTTAATGATCCATTAAAGTTCGTTTTAACGAGGTTCGACTGTATCTTATAAGATTTAGTCAAATCTTCACTTCAGAATCTTACCACCATAATTTCCCACTTTGATGCGCATAGTCACACTCACAGGCCCCCGTCATTTACGGGGGGGGGGGGGGTTGACATCCCCCCCCCCTTGATTTTTGAACATTTATTCTTTACGTACGAAAGGCCGTGGTTTTAGTTGGTTCTCTATAAAAATTTTGAAGAGTGTACACCTTTTTCCACAATTGGAAAAAAAAATCGAAATGACTGGCCTGCACTCCCCCTCTCCGCCTAAAGCAAAAGGCAAGTATTTGTTGAAAAAAGAGACACATAAAAGATGTTAAAAAAAATTTTATTAATGTAAAAATACAAGCAGACAATTTCTTTAAAATGTAAAAATAATTATTGCAAATTCATGTTAAAGAACAATGAAATGATGTCTGGGAATAAGGGCTTTACGATGCATCGATGCATCGTAAAGCCCTAAAATTAAAATTGGAACGGTTTGGTTCTTTTTTTGGCGTTCCAAAAACCACCTACGTTCCTACTCGGGTGCCCAAGTACCTCCCTGCCGTGTGTGTGTGTAACGGAAACAAACTGTTGATTATATATAACTAGCGACGATTATTCATAATTTTCAATAGACTTGGTAAATATGATACATTATGTAATGTTTATCAAATTTACTAGTTTATTCACATAATTTCCTATTCGTGGATAATGCAATAAATTAGGATTATTTGTGGAGTAATGAGATCTTAATTGCAAAAACTGAACATTTTCAAGCAACACCAGAAAACTCAATCGTCTAAAAAAAGAAAAATGTCTCGGTTGCAATTAAAATTTCTAATAATATTTCAATTAAAAAACTGAAATGTGCCTTTTTTTGTACATTACATTACTTTCATTTCTTGCCTTGGAAAATGTATATTAGATAATAGTTTTAATTCTATATAAAAAAAAGTTTATATTATTAACTATTTAATGTTTACCTAAACAAAACGGAACTTCAAATTTAATTACATATTTAGAATTCTATATAATGTCAAAGTCTTGAAAATTAAAGATCTGAAAGTAAATGCATAACACACAAAGCCTCGATATCAAAAAGCAAACCAAGCCAATATTCTAAAGAAAAACATTTTCTTGTAAGATAACCTATTCAGACTCATTCTGCTGTGACTTTCCGAATTATTAGCAACTTTTTTACTAAACTTCATTTTCAAAGGCATCGTTGTGTGTGATATATCTGATCCTTCCAGAAAGAGACGATTATTTTTAATTAATATTGCTAGTTCAGGAACATTGTCAAGCAAAATATTTTTTCTATACAAACTGACCTGATTTTTAGAAAAGCTATGGACTTTTATTGTATTCACCACTACGAGTCAAGAAATATATTTGATAAATATTAAATAGTAGTCATACCCACACGGCTTTGCTTGTAGTAGAAAATTAAAAGGTCTTATGGTTCGCCTGTATAATTACAAAAAATGTATGGTGAATTTTTCGCCTATTGGCTTACCATATTACGGTTCCACGTTATGATAACTTGGTAATTTACTCGTCCGCCGTATGATAATTTTGCTCGGGAATGTGTTCTTAAAATTGGAGTAGAAAAAGAACAAAATCGAATTTTCGAAAAATTGCTTCGAGGTGCACACCCCACGCTACAAACTAACTTTGTGCCAAATATCCTGAAAATCGGCCGAACGGTCAAGGCACTATGCGCGTCACGGGAACCGGACATAACGTCCAGATCCATAACGTCCACGGACATAACATCCATGACCAAAACGTCCAACGGACAAAACATCCGAGGGACAAAACGTCCGACGGACATAACGTCACAGAGATCCAGACAACCAGACATCCTCCAGACATCCAGACAGACTTCAGCTTTATTATAACAAAGACTATTTCCCAACTTTAGTGGCAATGGGGTTGATTTCAAAATTAAAAGTTTTTTTTTTTTTTTTTTTTTTCTGAAAGAGCATGCTTAAAAACATTCGCAACTCCAATAAACTATAGGGGGCGCTGCAATCACTGTCTAATAGTGGATGTAAAAGGTAGAACAAACAGATGCCGTAACTTATAACCTGCTTTGACGGTGAATGACAGTAATTTTTGATCGTGTTTGTGGGAAGCTTTCATTTCTATTCTTCTGAAATTACATTACACAACAAACTGTCTGAAGCCTGTAATTCACCCAAAGAAAACACGTGGCATGGAATGTTTTACCTTTTTCTTTAATATTGTTAATCACCGCAAGGTAGCGTATTCGAGCTCTGGAGTTGCAAATAGAATCTGACCATTCTTTAAATAATTTGACTAAGTTTAATAATTTTAAAAATTTATTTTAATCGGTACGCTTTTATTATGTACGCTTCTGCCGATGACATCACAAATGATGAAATACCATTCACTGTTGCCATTCGTAGAGCGTAATATTTAATTCGCATCTTTACTCAAGTGTAATGGCAACGATATGGTTGATAGCAAACGTAGAGCGCAATATTTAATTCGCTTCTTGAATACAATAACGTGAAAACGCAATACACAGATGCGCCTAAGTACATCATTTGTGACGTCATAAAGACCACGTCTTATTTTCAAAATCGGACATGTTAAAAAATAAGCATCTGGGAATTAAAGTTTTTTCTCGCTTCATGTTTTTTTTTTTTTTTTTTTGCTTATTCTATCAATTTCAATGACTAAAAATAGTACTTCTGACTGAAGGAAACAACCCCATTTTGAATAATCTCTGGGGAATATGTATAATCGCCAGATTAATCTCATTCTACTGCACATACACTCAGGAGTGGGAAATTTCATGATTTACTCGCCACTTTTCCCCTAATGTGGCTAGTGTATTTTAAGTGAATTCGTTTATATTTTTGCAAATTTCACATCGAGATATAAATCGCAATCACTGTACTTGGCTATATATTTTTTAAATTAATAATTTAATAAAGAAATACATAAATAAAAATGGCATTTCGAATTTTTTTCCCATTATAAGATGCGGTAATTTTCACTGATATTTCAAACAAAATAACTTCTACATTTAAACGGGGGGGTACTTATATTAAAACAGCATTGAAAAATATATCACCTAAATAATTTCAAAAACTTATCGAATAGAACTCGAAAGAAGAAAAAAACTTATTTTTAGAACGAGTTTCGTCGATGTCACAGAAATACAAGACCAACACACAAAACGACAAAGAATGAATGGTCATTAGTAGGGATTCAGTAATTTATTGCCTGCCATTGAGGCAAAGCGGAGGAGCGGAGAAGCAGAAGACAAGACCCCAAGACCCTGAAGACCCTGGGGGAGAAGAGAAAGTGGTCCCTCAAAGTGGGAGGAAGTGGGTGTGGTCTGGTGAAAGGCGTGTTTTTCGCAGTTTTTCACAATTTTTCGAAAACAAGGCTTTACTCCGTGGAGAATATCAATAGAACAAATTGTTTCAGAAACAAACTCAAAATATGTTTTTAAAGAGAAATGTTCAATCTTTTGCGCTCCTTTTTCAGTTTTTCCATATCATTTTTCAAACGTGTTAAAATAGTCGTTTAAAGTTTTAAAATGCTATTAAAAAAATTTCAAAATAATTACAGAAAAAATAAAAAAGCGCATATCTAGTTCTGTGTCATAGATATCGTTTAAAACAAACCGCATGAAAATATTCCAGTAATTTCTCGTGTTATGCTTTGCACAGGTAGCAGATTTTCCCGTAGAGAAAGCATTAGCGTCGAAATCCAAGATGGACGGTATAGAAGAGCCTTAAGGAAGCCAAGAGTGCCAAACAAACTGGTAGCTAACATAGAATTAGCTCAGACCAGAAGAGTGACCGAAACAATGGTTCGATTTGACTCGAACATTGAAGGCAAGGCATGGTATATTCAGTAAGTTACCACCCATTAGCCAGGGCTAAGGCAGAAATACATGAAATACACCGCCAGCTCAGTCATTTCCAGCCGAGGACTGCAGTTTCGTGCTTATTAGCACTCATCAGCCCGGCATAGGAAAGTGACTGCGCTGGAGATGGAAAAAACCTCTTAAGGAAGCCAAGAGTGCCAAACAAACTGGTAGCTAATATAGAATTAGCTCAGACCAGACGAGTGACCGAAACAATGGTTCAGTTCGACTCGAACATTGAAGGCAAGGCATGGTATATTCAGTAAGTTACCGGCCCATTAGCCAGGTCTAAGGCAGAAATACATGAAATACACCGCCAGCTCAGTATATTAGCTACCAGTTTGTATGGCACTCTTGGCTTCCTTAAGAGGTTTTTCCATCTCCAGCTCAGTCACTTTCCTATGCCGGGCTGATGAGTGCTAATAAGCACGAAACTGCAGTCCTCCGTTGGAAATGACTGAGCTGGCAGTGTATTTCATGTATTTCTGCCTTAGCCCTGGCTAATGGGCGGTAACTTACTGAACATTCCTAAATGTTAAGGTTATTTATCATTCA